>NW_028241782.1:0-71173 GCF_964263255.1 Lissotriton vulgaris
GCTTTATCATAATATAAATATATAAATATTTAATTTTTTAGATTTTTTTATTATTTCTCCATTCTTGTCTATGGGGAAGTAGACTTTTTCATATGTTTATTACGCAGCCATTTTTTTTCCCTTTGCTCACTTTTCTATCTATCTGTTTCGTGTTTCGGTTATTTTGGAAGATTTTGTCGATTAAGATAAGTTTGATTTCATTTACTTTTAGGGTAATTTTAGGGCAGGGGTAGTAGTAATGTAGTTTTGTAGTTTGGTGTTGTTTTGGTAGTTTAGTGTTTGATGTGTTTGACGTAGTTTTGAAGACTAGTACAGAGTTATATAGTGTTAGTTATGTGATGTTTAATTAGGTTATGTTGTATTTAATATTGAAATTATTGTGTGTGGGTTTGTATATGCTATTGTGGTAAGGTGTTTTTTTGTTTTTTTGCAGGTTTCCTGTTTTGTTAAGGTATGGTGCTGAAGATATGCTTTTTTTTTTAGAAATTAAAATGTATTTTGTTCCTTTGAAACAAATTTCTTTTTTACATTTCCTTCTATGTTTCTGGTTTGTTGGAGCGTTTTTTTTTTTAACAACAAATTTTCTGTTTTTTGAGGGTTTCGTTATTGAGAGGATTGCATTGATGGAGCCTTCTTTCTATAGTTGTATTTTTGCATTTTTTTGGGCATTCCTTTTTTAATGGATTTGTGTTTAATTTCAAATACTATGGATTTGTTCATGTTTGAGAACCCTCTACTACGACACAACTAAGGAGATCACTAGGATGGTGGATGGACTGGAGTCAGTCCACCATCCTTGTGGTGACACCGCCATGCATGCAGTGGTCCCACCATGGTGGTCGCATCCTGCCATTTAACAACGTGGCGGGTGCTGCTGACTACAGCACCCGCCACAATGCCAAACAGGCAGGATGTGCATTTCACTGCACTACGTGGCAGGCACCACATGGTGCCTGCCACGTAGTGCTGTAAAATGAAGGGGGGATTCCATGGGTACTCCCAGTGCATCCACACCTCCCTCCTACACAAGGGGGGCCCGCAACAGGCCCCCGTAACAAATTCCCACCAGCCTTTCCATGGTGGCATCGCCATCATAGAAAGACTGGCTGTAGCCAGCATCCTAATTTGATGGATGGTGCCTGCTAGGCACCCCCACCATTTTAGACTATCTGGACCATCCACCAGGCAATCTGTATGACTGCTTTTTGCGGTCCCATGGCGGCCGGTATTTGCATCCGCCACCGTCCGAGCGTGATTCCTTCCACCATCGTAATGTGATGGGGAATATCGCAGTCTGATTGCGGATAGACTGCCACCGCATGGCTGGCGGTGACGGGCCTTCCACAATCGTAATCAGCCCCTAAGTTATTTTTTAATATTATGGGTGGGAAAGATTTTAGTTAAAATTTGGTTTCCTTGTTTCATTTTTATTGTAATAATTATATGTTGTCATATATGTTTATGTACGTTTTTAATTTTTAAATGACAATTATAATTATTAATTTAAAAAAGTAGAAATATGGGGGCATATTAGCCAGGGCCATATCGCCGCTTTAGCGTCACTTTTTGTGGCTAAAGCCGCAATATTTTTATCGCCCTATTAGCAAGCTGTCGCTAACAGCAGTTAGCGACAGCTTTTAGGCAATAGCGACCGGTTTGGGGCCCGCTTTGCATGTCAGAGATATTTATCGCTAATGACATGCAAAGTGGGCATACCCAAACTGTTAGCGACTGAAAGCATCGCCTATTAGCAAGGCAGACAAAGCGATTAAAAAAATCACGCTAAGCGCGATTATCGCTACAATCTAATGCCTGCTAAAATCATGACTTACCTGTTTATCCAATGGGAGGTGGATCTTCAGGTTAAGTCCCCATTGCCGTTAATGCGTGAATACCGCTGGATTTCCAGCCATATTCACGCATTTCGCCGCTATCGCTGGATATTTTAGTACAATGGAGAAAAACGTTGCTAATAGCATGTTTTCTCCGTTAACATATCCAGCGATAGGCAGCGATAAAAAAAATGCGCTAAGTACATTTTGAGATAAATATCGCTATTGCTTGCTGATTTGCCCCTTGATGTTTAAATGTTATGTAATTTTTAAACGCTGCATGGTGTTTTCTATTGTCTTATGTTTAAAGTATAGATTCGGCTATCTAATTATTCTAGTCCTTTGGTGTTCGGGTAAAAATCCAGTATTGTGTTTTAGATATTAATACATTGTTTTTGTTTGATTACTAAGTTTAGGACCTATTTTAGTGAGGGATTGTTCTAGCCTTAGTTCTTGATTACTTTTTTTTTTATGGCTTCCGTTAGTTTGTGTAAAGTTGGTTGTCCTCTTCCTATTGCGGGTTAGAAGGCATTATGCTATCCTTCCACTGCGATATTTGGTTTAGATTTTTTTGCTAGGGTGCTTTAATAGACATTCCACAAGGGGATTTGGAACTTAGGTTGTCTTCGGCGCCCTGAACTATGTAGTCTTCCTACTCAGGTGTCTTCATAGTAGTCAAGGAAGGGTATTGGTTTTGCTATGTTAGCTTGCTAGAAAGGACTTTCAATAAGTATATTATGGTGGTTGGCTACTTCTGTTGTTGGTACATAGGCCAAGGCTATTATTTTTTGATTTGATAGGCAAAGTTGCTGTTTGTGGCATTATCTATATTTAGGGTAAATTTTTGGAGATGTCTCCAGATACTTTGGTTGAAATGATAATAGCAACCTTGTATGTCGATATATTTTTTAAATTGACTGACTCATTGTTGCTTGCTCGAAATCTTTTATTATTATATTGTGTGGTAAGTAGTTTTCTGTCTGTTCTTTTAGGAGTTCTATGTAGGTAGTATTTTGTTTGTTGGGGAGTAGTGTGTATATGAGTTGAGAAAAGGACTTGGGGCAAACTTTAAATGTCCCATCCCTCATCCATGTTTCGCATTGCTTTAACCTTTGAATGTTGGTGTTGGCGGCAAAAATGATGATGACTGCAATTGTCATAAAGAATGTATTTTTCATCTTTATGTGTGACTGTGTATTTTGGTAAAATTTCGATTCTGTAAACGTTTGAGGGTGGGCGGTGTTTGAGCAGTAGATCTTTTAGTTCTGGCTATTAGGCATTTTAAGGTTGGTATGGAAGGTAATTGTCCTATTACATGTTCAGGAACACTAGTTAGTACGTTTTTTAATATTTGTGTACTATTTGGGAGCTGGTGATTGCTTCTTTGATGGTTTCTAAAGCATCTCACACCTCCATTTCTGTGACATTGGGGGGATGGTTTGTTCCCTTTCATTAATAACATTTGTTTCTATTGTTCTCCCATAGCAAGAATTGGAGTAGTTATATGAATCTAGAGGGTGTCCTAAAAAGTGGTTGCAAATATGGGCAAAGTGGAATGATTACAGGGGGGGCCTCTGCGAGCCCCCATGTGTCGGGCATGACCAGGAATTTGGGCAGCATGAGTAAGAAAGATCAAACAGGCTATGACTGAGAAACATGTATAAGATATGGTCAGTGACTCAATGTACCGGTGCGGATGTAATCCTTGATGTATAAATGTGTGTAAAGAGTAACAAGTGTATAAACCGGCGGCCAAATTAGTATGAACCGCCACAAAAGACCGATCGCGGCGGTAGCGGCCCTACCAAAACCGCCCGACGCGCATGGTGAGGTCTAAAATACCGACCGCAGCGGTCAGAAAAGCAGCGGAAAAGAAACAACCCGCCGCAAGGAAAGCTGAGACACCGCACAGGAAATTAGGATATCCCAGACGGTCCCGCGGTCGGAACCGCTGTTCCCGACCGCCGCGGTCGCACACAAGAGTGAATGGGAGAGATAGCGGAAGAGCAGCAGCATAGCCACCGCAGCGGACTGAACATGAAAAACATGGCGGACGATTCCAAAACACCGCAGTGATGCCAAACATTGCACAAATCAAAGTAGCCATGCCCCCCAAAACAAAAAACATACAAATAAAAATAAATAATGCAAATAAAAATATAAAAGCACAGGACTAGTCCCACAACACACCTGACAGCCAAATTCCACTTGGACACACCCACACAGCTCAGTATAAAACCACCACCTTCACTTACCACAATCCTTTGCAACACTCCAGAAGAGAAAGCCATACACCACACCTGACAGGAGAGGCAAAAGAGTACAGCACAGACACACATCCACCACCATTATCACTACCACCATCACACCAGCACCAACAATCCCCCAGCACACAACACACCTCACACACCAACACCACAACCCCCACCCACACACCTGCACCCACAAACACTTCAACCACCACACACCATGACATCACAGAAAATGCCCAAATTCACAGAGAGTGAGTTGACAGTCATGGTCAATGAGATAGTGAGAGTAGAGCCACAACTGTTTGGTAGCCTGGTCCAACAGACACCATTAGCCACGAGGACACAAATGTGGGAAAGGATAGTCCAAAGGGTCAATGCTGTGGGGACCCCCCCAAGATCCAAGAAGGAGATCATGAAGCGGTGGCATGATCTCAAGAGGGTGGTCAAAGAGAAGAGGAGCAAGAACTGGCATCTGGCAAACATGACTGGCAGTGGCCCTCCCATCCCTCCGAAAACATTCACACCATGGGAGGAGAAGGTGCTTGCCATACTGCATCCTGAGAGTCTCACAGGAGTAGCCGGGGGAACAGAGGCTGGTACGTACAAACAAATGGCTACCAACACACTGAGATGTACTCCCTTGTACAAACCAAACCCCATTACACTGTCTACCCTTACCCAACAGGTAGCTAGCCATCTTCCATAGGAGGCATGTATGGGAGAGGGAGGTCTGTAGAACAACTCACACCATACCCCCTCTACCACAGCCTACCAAGATGTATAACCCCCCCAACACCACCCAGAAGCATGTGTCAGCCATTGCAATGTTCAACATCAGACTTACAGGTAAGTAGCTATCTTGTATTGGAGCACTTTTTGGGGGTGGGATGCCTGTATCACTACTCCCAGCATGCCCCCTGTCCCACACTCCAGCAGCATGGAGGCCTCCCTCACCCAGGAGCATGTGTCAACCATTGTACTGTTCAACAAACAGACTTACAGGTAGGTAGCCATCTTGTATCAGAGCACTGTTTGGGGTGGGAGGCCTGTATCACTACTCCCAGCATGCCCCCTGTCCCACACTCCAGCAGCATGGAGGCCTCCCCCACCCTGGAGCATGTGTCAACCATCACACTGTTCTCCCTCAGCTAACAGGTAGGGAGCCATCTTGTATTGGAGCACTGTTTGGGGGTGGGAGGCCTGTATCACCACTCCCAGTATGCCCCCTGTCCCACACTCCAGCAGCATGGAGGACTCCCCCACCCAGGAGCATGTGTCAGCCATCGCACTGTTCTCCCTCAGCTAACAGGTAGGTAGACATCTTGTATTGGAGCACTGTTTGTCGTGAGAGGCCTGTATCACCACTTCCAGCATGCGCCCTGTCCCACACTCCAGCAGCATGGAGGCCTCCCCCACCCAGGAGCATGTGTCAGCCATCGCACTGTTCTCCCTCAGCTAACAGGTAGGTAGCCATCTTGTATTGGAGCACTGTTTGGGGTTGGGAGGCCTGTATCACCACTCCCAGCATGCCCCCTGTCCTACACTCCAGCAGCATGGAGGCCTCCCCCACCCAGGAGCATGTGTCAGCCATTGCACTGTTCAACAAACAGACTTACAGGTAGGTAGCCATCTTGTATTAGAGCACTGTTTGGGGGTGGGAGGCCTGTATCACTACTCCCAGCATGCCCCCTGTCCCACACTCCAGCAGCATGGAGGCCTCCCCCACCCAGGAGCATGTCAGCCATCGCACTGTTCTCCCTCAGCTAACAGGTAGGTAGCCATCTTGTATAAGATCACTGTTTGGGGGTGGGAGGCCTGTATCACTACTCCCAGCATGCCCCCTGTCCCACACTCCAGCAGCATGGAGGCCTCCCCCCACCCAGGAGCATGTGTCAGCCATTGCACTGTTCTCCCTCAGCTAACAGGTAGGGAGCCATCTTGTATTGGAGCACTGTTTGGGGGTGGGAGGCCTGTATCACAACTCCCAGCATGCCCCCTGTCCCACACTCCAGCAGCATGGAGGATTCCCCCACCCAGGAGCATGTGTCAGCCATCGCACTGTTCTCCCTCAGCTAACAGGTAGGGAGCCATCTTGTATTGGAGCACTGTTTGGGGGTGGGAGGCCTGTATCACCACTCCCAGCATGTCCCCTGTCCCACACTCCAGCAGCATGTAGGACTCCCCCACCCAGGAGCATGTGTCAGCCATTGCACTGTTCTCCCACAGCTTACAGGTAGGTAGCCATCTTGTATTGGAGCACTGTTTGGGGGTGGGAGGCCTGTATCACCACTCCCAGCATGCCCCCTGTTCCACACTCCAGCAGCATGGAGGCCTCCCCCACCCAGGAGCATGTGTCAGAAATCTCACTGTTCTTCCGTAGCTAACAGGAGGTAGCCATCTTAACTCTTCCTGATGCGTATCGGTGTGAGACCTGCATCCCTACACACAGCAACAATTTCATGCAATGCATCGACACCTGACATGTATGAGTAAATGATGTTCCTCTGCACTATGAAATTACACACAGTGTTGCAATCAATAATACTAGTGGAGACTTCATAATTGTGTAGTGTACAGACAGTCAATGAAACGCAGATGATACAATACTTGCACAGTGCACAACACTGACCATTCCCCATCTAATCCACAGGTTATGAACTCACTGCTGAGGACCAGAACATCAACCAGCAGAGCCAGTCTCCACCCCCGGTACATGGACTCTCAGTTCTTGACTCCCAGGACAGTTTGGATGATGAGCTTCAGCCCGGCCCATCTCGAGTGCCACAGACCCTGAGGTCCCAGGACCCCATCCGCCCCACCACCACGTCTGCTGTACCAACAACAGCACAGCAGACCCCTGCAGTCACGGCCTCTGCCTCCAGCACCGCCACCACTACCACCACCACCACCACCAGTACCACCAGTATCACCTGCAGCACCCCCACTGTCCTAGGGGATGACCAGGCCACACCAGCAACTGTGGAGGGCAGAGAGAGTGTGCGTGGACCCAGAGTGGCGAGGCAACAGGTTTGTGGCAGCAGGGCAGGTAGGAGGGCCAAGGTTACTACCAGACCTCGGGAGGAGTGGACACCATCCCTTGATCACTTCACCAGAGTTGTGGAGGCATACCCAGAGGTCCAGGGACAAAGTGGCCGGTCTGATGAACTATTAAGGGAGCTCATCCTGCTGATGAGGTCCATCGACAACCGCCTTGGACAGATGGTGGACCTCATGGGCCAGCAAGTGGCGTTGCAGATGGACAGGCCTGTGTCCCAAGCACCACAGCCCCTCCTGTTGTGCCGCAGGATGACAGTGCACCATCCTCCCCTGCGCCAACAGAGAGGGATGAGTCCCCTGATGCCGCTGGCTAGTCAGCAGACCCCCCCACTGCCAAAAAAGATCAAGGGGGCGTCCAAAGAAGAGCCTGGGAGTCTCCGGAGGCAAAGCACCTGCTACACGCCAGTCACGGAGCCAGCACTGATGGCAACCCTCTTCCCCACTGCATTGACTGTTTGGACTGTCTTTCCCCATATTTCCTTGGCAATGGCACTTGTCTGTTGGACTGGGTCACCACATCCATGTGGTGTCTACTCTTGCATCACATCGACCATGACTGTCAACTCACTCCTCATTCCCTACCTTCATGTAAATATTCACGCACAAATCACATGTCCACTTTACTAATAAAATACCTGACGCACCAGATTTTGTGCAGTATCGTTTTTAGTACAAAATTTTCAGTGCTGACAATATCCATGATGTGTCCAAATGATGTACTGTATGTAGGGCAGGATTATTCTGAAGCACCTAGGGAGACACAACAGAACCACAGTCACTGGTGTCATTGTGGCATCATAGACAGAACACTACACAAAACATACACAAGACACTACTGGCATACAAGACAATAGGCTGCATGTGTGAACAAATAGAGGCCAGCATACGTCCCCATATGGAACGTCAATGTCACATTAACCACACACAGGTGACTGTACGTGTGCCTGTCTGTTACATCTATGCATAGCCATTCACAACAACATCAACCACACCAGACAATGTACACGTCGTACGTCGTCACCCATCTTCAAGTGAAGTAGCGGTCGATGAGCTGTTGGCGCAGGTCAACTCCTTCCTCCTCTCCACTGTCCTCATCACTGGACTCAGGTCCTTGAGCAGGTGGTGGCCTTGGTTCCTCACCATCGTCCAGGAGCAGGGGGATCCCCTTGTGGATGGCCAGGTTGTGCAGCATACAGCATGCCACAACGATCTTGCATACCTTCCCAGGCAAGTATGCCAGTGCACCTCCTGTCATGTCAAGGCAGCGGAATCTTGACTTCAGCACGCCAAAAATCCGCTCAATTACACGACAGGTCCAGCCATGGGCCTCGCCTCATTGTACCGGATGTCAGCCGGGGTTCTGGGATTCCTTAGCGGGCTCAACAGCCAAGTCACCTGTGAATGACAAACACCCATTGCAATGTTGCACAGCCAGAGTGCAGCAGGTAACAGGCAGCACGCAACATCAGTAGACATACTCACCCACAATCCAAGCACGCTTGGGATGCAGATTTTCCATCATCCGGGGCACCATGCTGTTCCTCATGACGTACGAATCATGTGCAGAGCCATGAAATCTTGCACACACATGGGAAATGGTCATGTCCGTAAGGAACACCACCTGCACATTGATAGAATGATAATGTTTACGGTTTCTATAAATGTGCTCAGTTGCCTGTGGTGGCACAAGACCTACATGGGTGCAATCGATGGCACCAACAACATGTGGGATACGCCCAAGGGGATAGAAGTCACCCTTCACACCAGCCAATTCTACTCCCCTAGGAAAATGAATGTAGCGATTCCTATGGAGCATCATGGCTGCAAGAACATCCCTCAGCACCTGGCTGAACATGGGCTGCGCCATCCCTCCAGTGCTAGCCATGGTCTCCTGGAAGGAACCAGTTGCAAAAAAGTGGATGGGTGCCATCACCTTGTATGTGGGTGTGAATGCAGTTGGATAGTCATGGCGAGGCTGCAGGTGGAGCTCCACACAGGATCTTCAGTGTTGGTCTGTCCAGGCGGAATTTCTGAATTATTGCAACATTCTCCATGTCCTCCAGCACTGTCAGGTGACATAGGAGATTTGGCCTCCCTCCTAGTTGAGATGTAAATTAGAAAAGGTTAGTGACAACCATCATGAGATGGCCACAGCACATACCATCAATGATGTCATGGAAATACAAAGACTGCCTGAGAGACGCATAGCACACCAGGTTACATGGGTGGCCTTTTGATACACACAGAGGGTACACCTGTCCACTAACAATACACAAGTGCCACAAACACATTGGTGAATGTGAATGCACACATACTGAACCACACATGTCACATGTGCACGCCAGGTGCTGTGACATCCGCTAATGTGTCTGAAACTACCATGACTGTATCATAACAATCTGTTGTACCTGTCACACCTCAATGCATCATGTAAAGTCTGCACACATCCATCCACACATTCTTCACAGTAGTAAGAAAACTTACAGTTGTGTGCATGAGCTGATGTGAAAGCACCAGTCTGGTATGAAACCATACAGTGACACAAGCCTAGTCAAGGTCAGCACTGACCCACAACACATTGATTTCTTCAACATCATTGACACCAGCTCAAGAGTGTCAAGCATCATCAACCATCGAATGCATAACTAACATGGCAGGGACCACAGACCAAAGTGTGTCACACAGAACGTGCGTCCACCTGTGGATGACATGGAAGAATTGCATTGTGTGTACAAGGATGTGCCCTTCGCCATGTTGCTGCTGGGTAGTGATAGTGTTCACGATGGGCATAGCCATTTCAAGTTACGAAAATGGCGGTAGCAACCGCCTGTCTTTGGCGGTGTGACATCAGCACCACCCCTTTCACAAGTGCGGTAGCCATTGGCATGGAGACATGTGTAGATGGCCGTGGGCATGCTCCGCACCCGCAGAGGCGGTCGTTGGATACATTTGAATGATGCACCATCGCGGTAGCGCACCCCTGGCACCTGCGGTGCGTCACCGCCATGGAGCATTGCCTACTGCCAATGGCAGCGAGGATCGTGGTGGCATGATGCAGATTTGAAAATCGCGGAATGTGTGCACCACCACCGCGGAGGCGGTCATTGGATGCTTTTGAATGATGCACCATCGCGGTAGCACACCCCGGGCACCCGCGGTGCGTCACCGCCATGAAGCATTGCCTACAGCCAATGGCAGCGATGATCGCGGTGGCATGATGCAGATTTGAAAATCGCGGAAGGTGTGTACCGCCACCGCGGAGGTGGTCATTGGATGCTTTTGAAAGAGGCAGACCTGGACAACCAATTGTAGCAGCTTTTCAGCTTCCAAACGACCCCAGGGGGCTATAAATCTGTGGGAGTGAGCCTCACATTTCCACTACTCACAGAGCCTGCTGCCTGGGACCCTCTCCTGCTGCTGCCTGAAGAGCCTGCTGCCTGGGACCCATCACCACTCACTTCCACCACAGGTGTTCCATGTCCACAGGGACGGCAAGGACAGAGAAGATCCGTGCCAGTCCATTCACAAGTGAGGAGCTGGAGGTCCTTGTGGACCAGTTGCTAGCACAGTACCCAAGGCTGTTTGGTGGTCCCAATGTAGTGGTAAGTCTCCATGAAGGTAGCTGTAGGGCAGGGGGGGGGGGGGTCAGACGCAGCTGCAGTATATGCCTGAGGGTGTGGGGTTATGTACGACACCAACAGACAAGCTGTCTCCAGGGCGAGGGAGTGTGTGTCTGTGCCAATGGCACTCTTTTCGATGCCTGTACTTGTATGTGTGAGTGGGGTGTGTTATATTGTCAGCCATACAGAGCCAACGGATGTTAGCCATGTAGGTGCCAGGACAGTAATTGCTTGTGTGAATGTTTCAGTGTGCCCCTGTAGTCTGAGTCAGTGTGACCCACAGAGTAGGTTCAGTGGCTGCCCACCCAAACGATAAAACAGCACCAGACTCTTCACACTGAATAGTAGATATGCCCCATCTGTGCCCTGTATAATTTCAGACTTAAACACTTCTGTCGATGCATATTGTGTTGAGGCATCCTGCATTTGTGAGATTATCATGGAGCCCATACGCCCCAATGTGTGCCTGCAATCACAAATGTTTGGGCCATGCAGAGTGCCATTGTGAGGTGTCTCCCAGTTTTGGAGGGATGGAGGGAAGATACAATGAGTCCTGAGTCTGCGTCTGTACTGATAGATGTTGTTATCTGACATTGTGTAACTGTTCGTTTACCCTTCTTTTCTCTCATACCTGCAGCTCAAAGTACACCAGCGTAAGGCCCTGTGGAGGGCCATTGCAGTAAAGGTGCGAGTCCTGAGGGTTTCCAACAGACGACACACACACTGTCACAAGAGGTGGGACGACATTAGTCACTGGCAAAGCAAGTGGCAGGGATGACCTTGGGGATGCTACCACGCACAGGGCGATTGGCACGGCGCAGCATGACTCCACTGATGGGCCTTATACTGGCAGTGACTCATCCAGACCTGGATACACGTCTGAAGGAGCATCGGCAGCAAGGCAGGGGTGGTGAGTATCTGGGGAGGGTGACTTTAGCTGGGAGTGGATGCATGTGTACAGGGCCTGTGGCAGTGGTGACCCATGTGATGTGCGTGTGTTGCTATGCTGTGCTGTGTGATGTGAGTGGCTACTGTGATGTGTGCTTTTATGAGGCATTGGACCACCCTGGCCTTACTGAGCTGATCCTCCCTGCTGTTCTTTCACATTGCCAGATGTGTTAGGCTCTACATGGTCATTCATCATTGGGATAGTGTGGGGAATCTATATTGTGGTGAACTGCAGTGTCAACTTTATGAGTGTGACTTCATGTATGCCTACTTTGCATGCACTATGATGGTTGAGGCCCACACATCTGACAACAATGTGACCGAGATTACCACATGGTGCTTGGTATGGCCTACTTGGCATTGTGGCATGTAATATCATAATAGGTGTGTGTGTTGTCCCCTCCGGTTCCCTGAAGGTCTGTCAGTGGTAATAAGTGTTGTATCCACATCATGTCCCTAGGGCAGGTCAATTTGGGGGGTGGCACTCAATCTACGGGAAGGGTGTAGTACTGTGTGGCATCAACATGCCTCACTCCTGGCAGTTATTCTGCGTTACAGGCACTGTTGTGGTCTATGTTGTGTGTTGCTGCACAGTGATTGCAGGGTGTGGTGGTTACCATGTAGATTTGGGCCTCTCCTGTACTGCATTGATTCGAATTCGTGGGAACCAGATGATGACACTTACACAACCCTGTATCTCTCTCTAATGCAGATTCACAAGAGACCACGGAGGAACATGAGCCAGACACCAGTGGTGGCGAGAGTAGCACTACAGCTGCAGCGGTGGTAAGTGACACAGAGCCCACCAGCGCATCTGAGGAGGACAGAAGTATGCAGGAGGAATCCGTGGCTGAGACACAGAGTAGCACATCATCTGATGCCAGCGGGGATGCATCCATGTTGGCAGGCACAGGGGATGGGGAGTCTGCATCATCATCTACCACCCAGCGGCCAGAGCCCAGCCTCCCAGCCACTTCCTCTCGGGCTGCCAGTATCCGTGTCACTAAGAGGGGACGAGTCACATTCACACCTGGCACCGCTGCCCCTGCACCTGCCCCGTCCTTCTGCACTCAGTGCAGAGTGTGTGGAGCTCCTGCGCCAGCTTTGTGTGGGCCAGACCGCCCTGCTCAATGCCTTCAGTGACCATGATAAGAAATTAGGCCAGGTGATTGCATACATGGAGGGCATACACTCTGACGTGGGTGGGCTACACCGTACAGTCCAGGCGTTGTCATCCACAGTCACGTCAGCCCTTCAACAGGCACATGCTCCCATTGCAGCTCAGATGCCTTTGTCCACCCCCCAGTCAGTGGCCACATCAGATGACAGTGACCACGGTTCGCCTGCGTCAACGAAAAGGTACAGCACAAGGAGCACACAACAGACACAAGCCAAACACTCCTGCCCACAGACACCATCCCCACTGAAGAGCATGTCCACCCAGAATGCACAGACAAGAGCCAGTCAGGGAAGAGCAAGGCTCACATGCCGCAGAGCCATCACCAGCAATAGACTCTCCTGTCACTAAAACTTCACACAAACCTACCCATGCAGTGTCTGTGCCCACTGAGGAGGTGTTGCATATCAGGGGTACACCTAGGAAGAGCACAGGGACACATTCACCCACCACATCTACCCCAATTCCATGACCATTGCTGCAGGTGGAGGAGGGCACTGTGGAGACCACCCCTGGCAAGAAATCAATGGAGGGCCCTGTAGGGGGTACACATGGCAAGAAGGCAAAGGAGGGCACTGTAGGGGGTACACCTGGCAAGAAAGCAAAAGAGGGCACTGTAGGGATACACCTAGCAAGAAGGCAAAGGGGGGCACTGTAGGGGATATACCTGGCAAGAAGGCAAAGGGGGGCACTGTAGGGGGTACACCTGGCAAGAAGGCAAAGGAGGACACTGTAGGGGATACACCTAGCAAGAAGGCAAAGGAGGGCACTGTAGGGACCAGCCCTGGCAAGAAGTCAAAGGAGGGCACTGTAGGGGGTACACCTGGCAAAGAGGTGAAGGTGGTCCAGAGGCGTAGCCAGACCAAGCATTCCACGGGATCCAGCACATCTCCAGAGGTGGTGCCAGTATCTGCACCTGATGTGGGACAGTTGGGGTGTGTGCCAGTTGTGTCATCACCACTTCCGATCAATTCCAAAACAGGGAAGCCATTTCATATTCCCAAAAAGTGGAAGGGCACCCCTCCCACCTCTCCCACCACACTGTCTCAGAGGTCTGCATGACTCCACTTCCACGTGCCACTATGCCACCTGGTCCAGACAGCCCTCCAGCTTGCAAAGACACTGTTAGCACCACATCACCTGGAGCTCTGTCAACACAGTCAAGTGGGCCTGCTGTCCCCAACACACAGCCAGGTACAAGTCCGCATGACAGCCAGGAGAGAGTTGACATCCCCCTCATATGCTTGTGCCTCATACAGGTGTGCTACTCCTGAACATTGTTTTGTATATGGGTGTGTTGCTGGCCCTGTTGCTCTGCTGTGTTGGCCTCTCACCTGTGCAGCCTCATGTACTTGCTGGCTCACCTGCCAAGGACACTGGCCCTGTTGCTCTGCTGTGTTGGCCTCTCACCTGCCATGGACACTGGCCCTGTTGCTCTGCTGTGCTGTACTCTCACCTGTGCAGCCTCTCATGTACTTGCTGGCTCACCTGCCATGGACACAGGCCCTGTTGCTCTGCTGTGTTGGCCTCTCACATGCCATGGACACTGGCCCTGTTGCTCTGCTGTACTGTACTCTCCCCTGTGCAGCCTCTCATGTACTTGCTGGCTCACCTGCAATGGACACTGGCCCTGTTGCTCTGCTGTGTTGGCCTCTCACCTGCCATGGACACTGGCCCTGTTGCTCTGCTGTGCTGTACTCTCCCCTGTGCAGCCTCTCATGTACTTGCTGGCTCACCTGCCATGGACACTGGCCCTGTTGCTCTGCTGTGCTATACTCTCACCTGCCATGGACACTGGCCCTGTTGCTTTGCTGTGTTGGCCTCTCACCTGCCATGGACACTGGCTTTGTTGCTCTGCTGTGCTGTACTCCCCCGTGCAGCCTCTCATGTACTTGCTGGCTCACCTGCCATGGACACTGGCCCTGTTGCTCTGTTGTGCTGTACTCTCATCTGCCATAAACACTGGCCCTGTTGCTCTGCTGTGTTGGCCTCTCACCTGCCATGGACACTGGCCCTGTTGCTCTGTTGTGCTGTACTCGCCCCTGTGCAGCCTCTCATGTACTTGCTGGCTCACCTGCCATGGACACTTGCTCTGTTGCTCTGCTGTGCTGTACTCTCACCTGCCATGGACACCGGTCCTGTTGCTCTGCTGTGCTGTACTCTCCCCTGTGCAGCCTCTCATGTACTTGCTGGCTCACCTGCCATGAACACTGGCCCTGTTGCTCTGCTGTGCTGTACTCTCACCTGCCATGGACACTGGCCCTGTTGCTCTGCTGTGCTGCACTCTCCCCTCTGCAGCCTCTCATGTACTTGCTGGCTCACCTGCCATGGACACTGGCCCTTTTGCTCTGCTGTGTTGGCCTCTCATCTGTGCTATGGACACTGGCCTTCCTGTTTGTGTTTCACCTGTGCATACTATCTTGACTGTGTACATCATTGTGCGCCTTGCTGTTGTCTACTATTGTTCTACTGCTACATCTGTGCAATATGTGAATACATACAGTTACTTCTGTTGTGTGTTTTGTCAGTGTCCTTGCTGATTAAAGTTCTTTTTGTGTTTGCATTTGATTGGCTGTGCCCCATGCTCTATGTATCACTTCAACATTGCAAGGCTCTTTGCAGGCATCCGATTTTTAGACCGGGGTGACAGGGTCTTCAGTCCATTCTGACCCTGATTATGGTGCAATCTGTGATGGCTATTTTACCTTATGTGTGTGGATTCCTTTATGTGTTCCCAGCAGTGTATGTGTATGGTCATCTTGTTTTGGCCTTAGTCCTGGTACCATGGCCTACATGAGATTCTTGGGTGTAGCAGAGGTGTGCAGTGTGAAGGGTGTAAGTTTGTAGTGGATGTATGTGTGCCCCTGTATTGTGAGAGACACACATGTGTCACCCAGGAGTTGTATGCCTGTTGTTTGTTTTGTCTTGCCCTGTGTAGAAGATTGTATGCACTTGTGTGAGCTGTTTGTAGTGCACTGTGCTGTGTGTTGGTGTGTCCATGCAGTTGTGTGTGACTCCTGCTAGTTGGTTCTGTAAGTTTGAAGTGTGCAAAGTGTGTGGGTTGCACATCAGTGTTGTGTTTGAGTGATTCTCAATGTGTCTTGGGTGTGTTTGTGTAGACTGTGTGGCCCTGCTGCTCCACACTGACATTGTGTTTGTGATGCATTACAGGCACATGGTGGTTTTTCTCCTCCTGTATGGCATGGTGTGTGTGGTGTTACACCATCCTCTATGTGTGCCACTTGTAAATTGCCATTTTATGTCTTCCCTCCCTATATTTGTGTGTGGGACACCCATTACATGTCTGCTACTGGCATGCAGGGTATTTCACTTTGATGTCAGCTGTCACCTTGGTTTCCATGTGTGTGTGCCTCCCAATCACTTCACTTGTGAGCTTGTGCTTTGTGGTGCAGTTCTTGGGCCATACGTGTTGTTTCACTCAGGACATTGCCACAATGGTGTATGTGTTCTGTCCTTGTGCTATTAGTCATTCTGTGGTGGTCATGGGCACTTCAGCTGTGTGTGCTGCCCAGTGCTCTGGTGGAGATGGATTGGCTCTTGTGTCCCGGAGAGGTGCATGTGTAGTTGTTGTGTTGGATGTGTTGGTGTTGGATGTGGTATTGATTCAGTTCCTGGGTGTGCTGTAGTACTTGTGCAATGCTGAATTGTGGTGTGTGTGATGTGGTTGTGTTGATCATGTGTATGTGTGGCTGTTGTGCTTGTTATGCACACACTGCTTGTTGAGCATGCAGTGCTGTGTGTATGTGGCCTGGGCATTGCCTGATGTGCATCCCCTGATGCCTTGTGGTGTTTTGTTGATTGGTGCTTGATGTGCATCTGTGGTCGGTTTGATGTGGCAGTGTGTGTTTGTCCAGATGCACTTCTTGTGTGATTTGTGTTATGGTGTGTGTGTTTTGTTCCTGAGTGATGATGTTGTGTCGACCGCGGCGGTGACGTGACCGGGAGCAGGACGTTGATGATGGTTGGCGGACGATGTGTGTCCCGGGTGCTGAGGGGTGCCATGTTGTCAGGTGGGTGATGTGTGGGTGCCCTTGTGGATGTGTTGTGACCCCCAGAAGGGTGTCTGTGTGGTGATTGGACCCTGTGTCGGCCTGTGTGTTGTGTGTTGCATTTGTGTAGTTGCGTACCTGCGGCGGCCCATCTGACAATAGTGTTGTAGGAGGAACATCACCGGGTGCATATGGAGGGCTGGGTTCATGGCGTTCAGGTCCGGGTCTCGGCTATCTCGCTCCACTGTCGAGTTTCCGCCTGCTTAAACTGAGCGGTGTCTCCGCTGCGGTGCGTCGACTTGTTTGGGCGATCCTAATTTGTTGAGCGGGCGGACGTCATTCCGCACGGCGGAGAGTCTCGATTGGCTCACACCGCCGCGGTGGCGGGCGCACTTTGATGGCGGTGCGCGGCGCTCCGCGGCGGACGAGAAAAAACCTATGTTTTGCTATCCTAATGTGGCAGACGTGAGTTCCACTGCTCACGGGCGGAAAAAGCTGTTTTTCCGCCCCGCGACCACCGCGGTGGTGCCACCGCCCGACATCCTAATGGGCCCCGTAGTATTGAAGAGTATACATGTTCATATAAATATTACATTTTAAAATATACTTACATATATCTTGTTTTGCTTTTCTTGTTGGCTGCTTATGGATGTTTGAACTTTATTCACTGGTTTCATTTTTTCTGTTGGTTAAAAAGGAACATTTTATTTTTATTGAAGTGTTACATTTAGTTTGATTATTTAGTTTATTTAGTCTATTTTATTTAGTTGTTTAAAAAAATACGTACTATTTTTAGTTTATGTCATTTATTTCATTGATGTTGTTTTGTTGAAGTCTGTAGAAGCAATTCAAATAAAAGTATTTGTTAGTTATGTTTTGTTTTTTTAATACATTTTTTAGTTTTAATCAGTCAACTTTATTAGTTTGTTAAGCTATATACTTACTTTGTTTTATATTTTTCGTTAATGTTGATGTTGTAGTTTTGGGAGTAAATCATTGTTTTGAATTTTCTATGTGCAGTTTTAGTTAAGTTGTGAAATATAAAGGAAAACATATTATATTTTTAGTTAATTTGTTTATAATTTTTTCTTTTAAGCTAATTATAATTATTTATTTAAAAAGTTTTGTTCTTACCTTTAATGACAGTTTTTCTGTTTAGTTGTTTGTGCAGATCTTTATCATTCTGTTTTCTGCCTTGTAAAATTTCGTCCTGCAATATTTGTCGGTTTCACTGTCATTTTTGTGTTAATTATCTGATTGCTTTAGTGTTTATTTAATTAGTTCGAGTTTTCTATTGGTTTGTGTTAGTGTATTTTAAATGCATTGGTTGAGATAGCTTCATTTGAATTATTTGGCAGTTATAATTTAATTTGTTTAATGTTTATTTAATGTTTGTTTATTTTCTTTAGGAATATAATTAAAATGCATGCATTAATAAATGTTATATATGTGTTTATTTTTGATATTTATGATATTCTTTATGTTGTAGTGTTTGATTACGTATTTGTTTTTGATTTTCAAGTGTATTTGTTTGTGGTTTAGTTTTATGAATGTAATTTTTTTGTGTTTGTTTTTAATGTTTGATTAGGTATTTGTTTATATTATAGAAAATAGTTTATTTTTATGTTTAAATGTTATTTTCTTGTATGTTTATATGTATTGTATTGATGCTAGTGTTGTCGATATTATGCATATCGATGTTTTTGTTGTAATATAGGTTATTTTAATTTTATCGATATTTTTGGTGTTTTTTTGTCAATATTTGTGTCAACAATTTTTTTTAATGCTTTTTTTATCGATGATTGTGTTATTTTAGTTCTGTGTATTGAGTGTCGATATTTTTGTACATGATAATAGTGAATCGTTAATTTTGTAGGTCGATAATATAGGAGTCCATGTTGAGTCTGTGATCCTAAGACAAAAGTGTAAAAATACATCAGAATTAGCATAAAGCCAAACCTGCATATCCAATTGGGACGATGTAGCATAAACATTAAAATGAATTCAAGAACCAGAATGCAGACGATCAGAAAGCATGAGTCCAAATTTCCCTACATCTAAGGTTAATGACTAAGGCACATTAATCTATCCCTACACTAACATTCCAGTGACATCCATACTCAAGCATCTTCAGGAAGGTAAAAGATGTCAGCCTAAGACGTCTCTCTACAGTCAATAGGTAATGTAGCATAAAGCTACCAAGACAGAGCTTGCTCTCAGGTGCTTTCTCCCCAAAGGCAAAAGAAGAAGTGGGCACTTTCCCTACTCCCATCATCACATTAATTGTAGCTAACTTTCCCAAGATTCATTGCGGATCGCGCCATCTGCTCTGGATACACTCCTTGAGGTCTTTTTTCCACAAGACAGCGATATTCTTTCTTGCAACATTTTGTCCTTGGTTCCCAGGCCTTCACCAGTGTGGCGCACTATGACCTTCTTTTATCAACTCGAGCCACACAATTGTAACTTCTGCTCTTCTTTTTTGACTAATAAAACAGATATTATTCTAGCTAACAAGAACGCTTCTTTTACTTGCAACACAAAATGTGAGTAAGGCCATTAATAGGTGCAAGGCACACACAGACATGCAGAACACCAACACCAAAGGGTAACAAGGAGCTATCCTGTTGCAAACTTCAGCAATGACTCAATAAATATATTATATACGATCGCATTCTAAGCAGATTGAAACAAAAAGTGTCATGACATAAGAAAGGAGCCAGAAAGCAATTCAGACAATTCGCTACTGTTGAAGTCTACACTGTGCTGCACTCAACTTGGTATCAAACAAGCATAATGTCCAAGATGGATAAAACAATGGTCTCTCGGGTTGCCTGAAAACAGAAAGTCAAATCTTTACTGACATAAGAGCTGCAGCAGCACTGAAGGCTTGGAAAAGGAATTTACTATAAATTAATTTTACTTTGCCCCAAATTATGCGCATCTCAGAGGAAGATGAATCAATAAACGCCAGCAGATAGCAGACACCATTACCGTGAGGGGAACGGCCACCAGTCTTCAGCTGCCTGCCATGAGGGGAACGGCCACTGCTCACACCATTCTCCTTGAGGGGAACGGCTATCAGAGACTACATTACCCAACAACCCAGCATTGGTTCCTGATGCGACACTGTTGGCCAGCGCCTGGATGCGCGATAAGAACTTTGGCGGCCTGGGCAAAGCCCGGGCCAAGGGCGAGCCCACCTGTGCCCGTCAGCGACAGGAAGAGGCATGGCAGGGCCACACCCCTTGGCTGTTTACGAAAAGCCCAACGGAGAAGTCTGGTAAGGTGATCCATTGTTTACTAATACAAACCTGTTGTTAAAGTTTTGCTACCCGAGGGAAAAAGGGCAAAAGGAAGCAACCGTACTCCACAGGAAAACCGCATGCAGATAATATGCCAATTACAAAGTATTTAAAATCTGCTGTGGGAAGGATTGATAGTGAGATTGTTCTCGTGGAGGAATAATTGGCAGCAACAAAAACAGCACTTGATGCCGCCTTGATGGTATTGGTACCTGAGACCTTAGAAGACTGTTGCGAGCCTGCGAATCAAGTGTCCATTGGTAAAGAGAAGTCTATAGAACTAGAGGTTATGCCACGTAGTCAATCTGTGAACAAAAAGGCCAAATCCTGGAAATCAGATAATCCGTGCATACTAACAACATTGCTGGAAATCACAACCCTATCTGAAAACTCAGTTTTAGTTCCACCACCAGCAAAATAAGCCAAACAACTCCCGAAATGAAAGCCTTGCTCTGTTAACAGTAAGAGTGGGAAACCCAGACCAAACCAGAAGGTAAACAAAGGCAATAGGTCAGATAAACGACCAAAGGAGGGGGAAAATCTAAAAGGAAATGACCAAGCGATCCATAATTTTAAGACATTATTTACAAAACTGCACTCTAAATTGAACAATATTGAACGTCGAGTAATATTAGAGATTAAATTGGTTCAAAAAGATGTAACCTCCCTAATGGACCTGGTATCGGGATTTATCTCCCCAAAAAATCCAAGCTTACCGTCTATGAGTGATAAATCAACATCAAGGCAAAAAGACGCCCTGATTGTTGTTCAGCTAAAACAAAGTCCGACCAAGCCTCCTACAGGGGAAAATATACAATCTGCACAAAACCAAAGGCCGCTAAATGTACAGCAATTCCCCCCACATGCCCTATGAAACCAAGAAAATGGTTGCTTCGAGCAGATCTGTGAATTCAGACACCAACAAGGATGAGTTCCGACAGTCAGCCTCTTTACACCTTCCACCGCAGGCGACACCATATGTTATTATACTCAAAATGTGACTAGGTTGGAGGATAAGAAGCTTGAGTCTTATGAGACATTAAAAAACAAAGTGATATATTGGTTTACAGCAAATACGAATATGGATAGTAATGTCTTACAAAGAAACATAATAATGCTGAGAAGGGTGAGATGGGTGTGCTGATCCATGAAAGAATGTGCAGGAGATTGCATTGTGATACATTTTTGTACCCGGGAACTGGTAAGAGATTTGCTGGAGATACTTGCATATAAAGTTGTATTGATGAATACCAATATGGTTGAAGATGTCATTGCTGTCCCACTGGGTAATTATTATAGGATAACTAATAAGAACAACAAAGTAAACAAGTTTACCCTAATGTGTACAGATCCATGACAAATGTTTCTACATATAATAGGTATGAATTACTGCAATCCTGTAGTAAGATCGATTGACATAGGGAGGAAACAGAAATTGATGTTGTTAGAACCACACTGCACACTCTGATGGTAAACAAGCCAGATGGTGGCTTATGTCCACAAATAACCATTAATGTACAAAATGTTTCCCCTATTATCAGGCACAATAACCCTTTCTAGGGATATTGAGGGGGTTGCCGCAGACCATCAAATTGTACAAAATCACAAGGCTACTAGTATTATGTACTGGAATGTAGCAGAAGTTAAAAATAAGGTAACTAATGATGACTGGCTTGAAATGATAGAGGGACGTGAAGTAATTATGATCCAGGAAACATGGAACACTGAACCTTATTTTAATAATGATTTTAAAGTAATTTGTACGAATGCTAGCCCCTCTAGAAGGGGAGAGCAAAAGGAGGCTTAGTGACATTAATAGCTGTAACTGTGCCTCTAGTAGTAAAGGAAGTTCATTCCAAGTCACAATGTTGTCAATTGATACAACTTTATTCAGAAGGGAAACAGACAATGGTGCTGATTAATTTTGATAACAATATGTTTGATATTACTAGACCAATGGTAATTAAGGCCCTAGAGGAAGATCTAGAGCTTTTTATACAGGAATTGGGTGGGGAGTATACACTTATTTGGGCGGGTGATTTTAACTGTGAAACTTGTGCCATTTTGGTAGGTGAACAATGTGGGTTCAGGGATTGCTTTGGAGACTGAATTCCCCTCTTCCCACATGACGCTTATGGGGAAGAAATAAATAAGAGCATTTCCAAATATAATCTAGCAATTATAGAACCCGAAATTCTAGAGGGATAAGTTGCGAAACATACGTATGTAGGCGGTAGATCAGCATCAAGTATTGATAATTTTATTATATCTATAAAATGTAAGGGTTTGGAGGAAAATTGCTCAATTACAGAAACTTTGCATAGCGACCATCATCCACTAATAATGACGTTGAGGCTTAAACTTTCACGAAAATTGAGGGGAAAATCCTCAAACCTAGAACTAAAACCTCAAGGACATAATGGAGTTTCTATTAAGTGGTCAAGTGTAGATCCAACAAGTTTTTAAACAATCTAAAAGGGAAAATACAAAAAAAGATTCATATCTGCATGAATAATGATTCAACAGATGTAGAAACTATAAACGCTTTTAGTAATATTATCATGGAGATAGCGGGTGATTTAACACTTAAAAAGAAGCACAAGGCACGTGATAACAACCCAAGATGGTGTAATAGAGAATGCTCCAAATTAAACCGAGATTTCAAAACAGCCCTTAAACTAAAACCTAGGGATAATGTTAAAATTAGTACCCTAAGGAAGGATTATAGGAGAACTTTAAAAAAACGAAAAAGTGAAATACATGAGGATGCCTGGGCAAGCCTAGCAGAGGCCGGAGAAACAAGAAACGCAGCCCTATTCTGGAAAATAATCGATCACCCGTTTTTAACGATAATGCAACAGGGAGAATAGCAATAGCCGTACTCCCTGAAGACTGGATCACCCACTTTGAGATTATTTTTAATCCAGAAGCAGTAAAATAAAGAATAGTAATTTTATCTCAGTCAACCTCGTAGAAATCTTACCAATTACTTCTGAAGAAATGAAAACCGCCCTCCATAAAAGTGTTAGCGGAAAAGCCTCTGGCTGAGATGGGGTACCCATCGATATTTTTAAATGTAATATGGATTATTGGACTCCGATCCTATTAAAGGTTTTTAACGCAGCAATAAGGGAGTTTCTGCCTGCCTCTTGGGCAGAAAGCATTATCGTACCAATTTCTTAAAAAGGAGATAGAGGGAAGGCAAATTGTTACAGACCCATATCCTTTCTGGACTCAACCTTGAAATTAATGGGACACATTCTTTTGGGGAGGTTGGAAGAATGGGTCAACGAGAATAATATTCTTTCTGAAGTCCAGTATGGGTTCAGAAGGGGAATTGGAACTGTAGAACAGTGTTTAAACTTGGAATTACTTATAGGAAGATATAATCTTGCTAAGGAGGGTGCTCTTCATCTTTGCCATGTAGATTTAACAAGTGCGTTTGACCTCGTCAATCATACCAAATTGTGGCAAACCCTGAATGAGCAAGGAGTACCCACTGATATCATTATATATTTGACCCAAATTTACACATTTTTAACCTCTAGAGTACGTTATGGAATAAAGGGGGAATGTACCAAGGATTTTAGAGTTACAAGGGGAATACGCCAGGGCTGTGTACTGGTGCCACTGCTCTTTTCTTTATATAGCAATAATATAGATACCTACTTACAAAATGAAAAAATACAGATACCCCAAAAGTTGGAACATGTAAGTTTTACTTTTTGCTGATGACGCTGTCCTGTTATCGAGGACAGAAAATGGCTTACAACATTTAATTGAGAAGTTTGCTGAAATCATGTCTAATAAGGACTTAAAGTTAAACCTTACTACAACATTTGTAATGACGTGGGAAATCTAAGTTGAAGCATAAAAACACCATGCTGGAGGAGTAGTTATAGGGAGAGTTCTAATGTTCTCTTATTTAGGTCTTCTATTTAATAGTAAGGACTCATGGAAACCACATATCGACTCATGCAATCTGAAATTTCTAAGAATAATTGAAGGAATTTTCAGATTTACAGAAAAAATGGGAAATAAACCCATAAGGGAAATTCTTACCCTATATAGAACTAAGTGTGTGACGGGTGTATGCCACGGGTCAGCGATATGGGGGAGAGCAAATATTACATCCCTACAAACACAAGAGAATACATTTTCAAAAAGAGTATTGGCCGTTCCGAATTCCACAGCCAATTTTATAATACATAAAGAACTGTCGGTATTATATATTAGTGATTTTATAAATATCGCAGGACCTACATTCTGGGGAGGGTTATGGGCCACATTTACAACGGATCTGATAAAGGACTGTTTGGCCCTTGATCACAGTAAAAAAATTCCCTGGCTAGAGCACATCTCTAATCTATTTCAATATTGTAAGATAAACTTTAACAAAACGGATCCAGAGTCTATTCTGGATATAAGTAAGAAAGATCTCAAGTTGAGATATACTCTAGCCAGCGAACACGATAGACATGATGACACAAGACAGAGGCGAAGTGTTACTAATTACTGTGAAATGCCCTTGGTGGAGGGTATAAAAACATATCTAACCCTAGTAAGGAACACCCAACACAGATACTACCTAACAAGGCTCACACTTGGTACTTTACATTACTTAATTGCATTCTCTGATAAGGAAAGGTGGTCCTATAATTAGCAAACTGCCCGTGCAATGGAAACACCTCACAGTCCACTTTGCACTTTTTATTATTTTGTACCTTCTACAGTGATATTAGGAAAACTGTCTTAAAACCACTTTTCCTAATAGGCTTTTATATTATTATGTAGCCTGGACAATATGAAAACTGTGTATTCTGCTACTTGATTTATTGTAAAAGCAGTCAGGAAAAGAAGAGAACTACCATATCTACATGCATTAATATATGAGAAACTTGACAGGAGTAACTAAGTCTGCTTAACATTGAATTAATTTAAGAAACAGCCTTGTAGAATAAGCACATTTTAATACACGAGAAATTTTATATTAAATGGTGTATATATAGTTATGTATTTTTTAAATAAGTGTATATATTTTAACTGTGTATTAGGAGGGCATTTTACTGATAAATTATGCGTGCTCCCCCTAGTGAACTATTGGTATTTTGTAAAATGTGTATATATTAATTGCTTTTCTTAGTATGTATGTATATATATATATATATATATATATATATAGATATATTACCTACTGGCGGTCGCCAGTAGGTAGTTATAGTTAGGATTTTTTTCAATGCAAATTCTCAAAATTCTATTGTGAATAACTTTGGCGCCGGTTGACGAATCTGCCTGAAAATTTCCTCAAATTTGCCTCGCGGCGCTCCGGTCCTTCCCTGAAAGTTTGGGGGGGGATTCGTCAAGCGGGGGCCGGGATAAAAGGGGGGTCCCAAAATGTGTTTTCCCCATGTTAATTTCCATAGGGCGGTCGAACTCACTTTTAGCCCGAACGGCTGAATGGATTTCCACCAAACTTGGCAAAATTGTAGGGACTGGTAGCTCGATGTGCCTTTGCTATGTCTCAAGATATGTGCTCCAGTGGATTTTGAGTAATTTAAGTTAAAAAAAATATATATATCTATGGCAGCGCCCCAGTATGCGCACCGGGGAGCGCCACGCGTGGTGCGCACGGAAAGCTGATTGGCTCTCGGGTGTCTGTAAACATTCAAAACAGTCCGGAGCGGCCGCCATCTTGTGTCTCGGTAGAATCGAGACACAAGAGGTGGGAAAAACAAAGGGGGAAATGACCATAAGGGGGCAGAGTAGACCCCCCTGACCCCCTAGGTTTTTCGATTTGCGCAGGGGGAGCGCCCGGTACATGCACCGGGGAGCGGACCGGGGACGTACCATGGGAAAAAAGAATGATAGAGTATTCAAAAAATTTAGCATTTTTTTATAAATTGGAGGTAGTTCTAAAAAGAACTGTTTTTTTTTCTTTTTGTTGTTTTATATTTTTTTTATTGTTTTTTGAACATTTTTTACTTTTTTTGACTTTTCTGAACATTTTTTATTTATTTTTTGTATTTTTTAAGGGGAGAAACAAAAAACTGAGAATTCTAAATGGCTCAACAGGAGCAAAAAAAAAAGCGGAAAAAATTAATGTTTCCTTGGGCACTTGTGGTTATCCCAAGCACGGTTAATAAGTGTGATGCATTGCTCTCTATAGCATATTGTTTGTCCACAAAAAATACAAACCATTTTAAAATTGGAAAAGTTTGTTTGTATAGTGGAGCACATCTCCCTAACTTCCGGTCCCGATGGGGTGGAAACATTAGTTTGGGAGGTGCTGGCAGAAGATTTGACAGGGTTTCTGGCCAGTTCCCTGACCTCTGCCCTAGCATAGTTATTTGGATGCTTTCGTAGCATATGTCTGATCATCGTGTGGTTGCCGAAGGAGTATTTTTTGTTGGGATTCCCCCTTGACAGTTCCTGATGACATATTAAGCAGGTTGCCTTAGGCGCATTTACTTTTTTTTTGTCGTTGGGGATTGAAAAAAATTACCAGATGATGTGCTCTTTAGGTTTGTAGGTAATATTGTCCTCTCGGACGAATCTCCTCTCCTCCTCCTCCTCTTCATCCTCCTCCTCTTCTTGATCTCCACCAGTGTGAAGTTGTGGAGGTCCTTGCGGTGGTGGTGGTGGTGGTGGTGGTCCAGAAGATCCAGCAGCTGCAGCTAATGTAGCCATTTTCTACTGAAATAACTGCAGTTCTACCTCTCTCAAAGCAGAAAGTTAGAATGAGGAAAAAAGGTGGGGTCTTTCATCATTTGGAAAAGAAAACTGTTCTGAACCAATGAAAAGTGTTATTTTCAGGTCACAAGACCAGGGGTTTCATCATTATGAAACCAAAACTGTTATGAACCAATAAAAAGTGTTATTTTCAGGTCACATGACCCGACGCGGCTACGCTACGCGCCCCGGGGCGCATCGCGTAAGCGCGTCAGATGCTTACGTTGCGCGATCGTATTCGCTCGAGTGCTTCCGGGTGCGCTTACCCCGTGCGTATCACGCGGACGCGGCTAAGCGATACGTCACGATCATGTTTTCGTTCGCGACATTGGCGCTAACGGGACGCTTCCCGGTTCGCGCACCGGGGTGCTTCAAAAGACTGCGCTTTCCGGGGCGCTCACCGGGGCACGCACCGGGAGCGCTCCAGGGCAACAAAAAAAAACAATATACATTTAAAAAATTGTTTTAAATAGAAATATAATATAGGATTCATTTTCTAAAATATTACATTTCATAGCTATAGACATTTGCTATTTAAAAAACTTTGAAATTCACTGAAAAAAACATAGGTTTGGGGCCTTATATATAGTTAGGAATTAGCATTTAAAAAACCTATGAAATTCACTGAAATTACCATAGGTTTCACACCAGTTATAGTTAGGAATTAGCATTTAAAAAACCTTTGAAATTCACTGAAAAAACCATAGGTTTCACACCAGTATAGTTAGGAATTAGCATTTAAAAAACCTATTAAATTCACTGAAAAAACCATAGGTTTCACACCAGTTATAGTTAGCTGGAAATTTTACTGACATAAAACCATTGAAATTCCCACGTTATAGTTAGTTGGACTCACTATAACTTGCGCGCCTGCAATGCACTGCTGATGACGTCACATATTCCGGTGGGTTGACCACGAAGGGCCATTTTCACCAGGTCTCACAGGCCCCTCAGGGGCGCATTGCCCAACATGGCGGGCAGGCCCGACACCGAGAAGCGGAAAACCAAGACGCCTCTTTGGGGGGGGGGAACTATCCAAACGAATGTCATGGATCGATATACCCAGCCCAAGGGGTCCCCCGGTGGTACGAAAGGGACTCTGGAGGAGGCAAGGGAGGACCCGGCTGCGTCGAGCGAGTTGACTCTACAGGATGTCATGGGCGCCATTGCTGGTATGAAGGCTTCTATTGGCCAGCAGTATGAGGCTCTCGCCCTTAAGCTCAACACCATAGCCATTGACGTCAATTTGATTAGAGCGGACTTGTCAAAGACTAATGAGAAGGTCAAATCCTTAGATCTAATGACCTCCAGCCTCACAACCGATGTGTCCGACTTACAGACGGAGGTCGGCAACCTGCGATCCTCCAATGATCTCATGGCTCGTCGACTTGAGGATTTTGAAAATAGGGCCAGACGCAATAATGTACGTATTATTGGGGTCCCTGAAAAGTCGGAAAATCCCGCTGCAGATCTCCTTGTGGAGGACCTCATCCTAAATTACCTCGCCCCCAAAGGCCTAAGTAAATTCTTTGCTGTGGAGCGTGCGCACCGAGTACCGGGTGGGAAGCCCAAGCCGGGTGCCCCTCCAAGGCCGATTATCGCCAGAATTTTCAACTTCAGAGACAGAGACGCTATCCTGCAGGCATCGCGGGTGGGCGGCCCCGTGAAGTTTGAAAACACAACAGTGAGCTTCTACCCGGACTTTACCCAGTTCGTTCAGAGGCAGAGGATGGGGTTTCAGGGGGTGAAGCGACGTTTGAGAGACATGGATTTGAAATACGCGATGCTATTTCCAACCAGGCTCCGTGTCGAATATGAGGACCGGACGTTTTTCTTTGATCGTCCTGAGAGCGTGAGTGTCTGGCTGGATACATTACCAACGCGGAGCGATCGAGCTGAACACTCGGGTGGAGCAGAGGGTGGTGTGCAGGAGCAATCATGACAATGTGGTTCCTGTTTCCCGAACAATTAACACATTAGACAGCTCGGTTTGATGTCTTTCATACTTATGTGATACCCGAGGGTGGCGGGGGGAGTGGGACTCTTTCCTCCTCTGGGTTTCTTTTTGTAGACTAGTTTAATGTTAGGGTGACAGGCACACTGCAAGTTGGGGATGCTTTTGAGTTTAACACAGGGGTGCAGGGTGGGGGGTATTGTAACAGGTTCATGTTGGGGGGTGGAAGGGGGAGTTTGGGTATGTTTCACTTTTTCTCAAGGCAACGTATTGTTTTATTCTTGGATCTGGGTACTGTGTTCGCTATGGGGTGGATTCTGCATTCATTTCCGGGATGGGGGTAGTGGGTTGAGACTATTGTGTTGGAATGTCAATGGGTTGGGGGATAGGATAAAGCGGGGAGTAGTGTTGCAACTGTTGAGACGCCTCTCCCCTGATGAGTTGTTGCAGGAGGCGCACTTGATTGGAAACACTTGTCACGCCATGAATCGGCGTGGATATCGTCTTGCTGTACACTCTGGGTTTACTACTGGTTCTAGGGGCGTGGGCATCCTAGTCAAGAAGTCTCTCCCTTTGGAAATAGACGACACGATCCTTGATGACAGAGGGCGCTACGCGGCTCTCACAGGGAGGTGGGAGGGGAGGACTGTCTCGCTGATTTTTGTATATGTCCCGCCTGGTCTACAGACCTCGACTTTTGCTGATCTTGGGCGTGTGGTACTGGGGCTCCCAGATGGTATCCTGGTGATGGGCAGAGATTTTAATTCACTTGTCTCCGGAAGCGTAGATCGCTACCCCCCCAGAGATCTCACTAGGTCACAATCTAGGTTAAGTGGGTTTTTGGAGACACTGGGTTTGGTAGACTGTTGGAGGTTGATGCATCCGGGACAGGTACAATACACCTTCCACTCCGGGGCCCACGGCAGTCTCTCCAGACTTGACTATGTTTTGATGCCGGCGGGGCAGGCCTCCTCTGTCAGGGAGATTAGGAATCTGGCCCGGGGTATATCAGATCACTCCCCACTGTGGCTCCAGATCGGCACTAGTATGGGTGTTGAGGGACGGTTTGCCCCGATCAATCCCTGGTATCTTTGAAACCCCAAAACTCGTGCTGAGTTGATTAAGTCCCTGGATCAGTACTTTGTTGAGAACGAGGGGTCCGTGTCCTCCTCTGTATCGCTGTGGGAGGCATTTAAGACGGTCATCCGAGGACAGGCGTTATTGTTAATCGCTGGTGCTAAGAAAAGTAAGAACGAGGAGGTGGTCCGTTTAGAGACTGAAATAACGGAGCTAGAAAGGGATTTGGAACTGGGGGTGACTCGTAACAAGCTTCATGCCCTCAGCCTCAAACAACTGGATTATAGGGCCCTGGTGACGGATGCCGCTAAAGTCATGAGTAGAGAGCAGCAGGGCAGATTGTACGATGTGGGAGATAAGGCTGGGAAACTAATTGCTTGGCTGGATGAAAAGGAGAGGGCGAGTCGTGTGGTTCCTGTGATTGAGAAACTTGATGGAGTGTGTGTGACTGATCCGACTGAGATTGCCGAGCGTTTCGCAGAACATTTCCGAAATGTGTATTCCCCAGTCTCCGACAGACCGGAGGAAGACTCCCACTTGTTGCTGCGTGACATTGCATTGGCTTGCCTGTCGGATTCAGATAGGGACTTAATGGACGCTACATTTTCAGCTGGCGAGGTGGCCTGAAGTACCGGGTTTTAAGAACCCAGCAGTGCCAGGGAGAACACCCAAAGACTGCGAGTCCTTCCTGTTTCAGACTACAGAAACACAGAGTCTTCTTGGTGAAGTCAAAGATCGTATTTATTGGCTGCAGCCAGTAACAGAGATCCTAGAAGTACAACACGGTGTATATTCTCAGGAGACTGCTCAATTTTACAAAGCCAGCCTTCTCCTTTTATACAAAATAATATGCTTCAGGCAAACATTCCTTATTTTACAGTTGACCATTCACATATTTTCACTACAAAGAAAAAGCAGGGTCATGATGACAAGCCCATATTTCAGTTTGTCCAGCCCACGATCAATTGCCCGGCAAGGTCCAGTATTCTCATCAGATATCGACGAAACCCAATAAAAACGGGCACCTCCTCCTCGTAAAGCAAGTCATAAAGAATGAAACAGGGACAGGTGTGTGTAAGATTAGGCATGGTTTGTGTGCGATGAAAGGTTTATGATATGTTGTGCCTTGATACTGATCTTGTTCGGCCACTGGGAAAGGAGCTGGCCGAACAGGTTTGGCTTCAGGCAGCGGAGTCAGCTTGTCCAGGTTACAGAGGAGTCAGCAAAGGTGTACGTGTCCTTCGGACTCGATTTTGGCCTTAGTCATTTGGCTATGTGAGGGCAATCATAAAATGGCTGCCGTTCACAAAATGGAACCCGAGGGTTCAGGACGGAAATGACGGTTTCAGGGTGATTTCATCACCCGAACATGGCGAAAATGCTTATGCATAATATTTAAACCATTATCGGTCTACTGACACCAAAATCGTCATGATAAGACGATGGTTATAACACGGGTCCAAAATTTTCAGTACCACAGGCCCTCCTTTTGCCCTTACATAGGCAAATAACCTATACTCATGCTAATCTGAGTCCAGGTCTATATTCATAAAGTCATTGAGATGTTGATGTAGCATCATCCTATTACTTAACTCGTTTCTTGATACAGGTTTCCTTACACACGATGTAGCACAGAGGCCACATATTGCAGGAGCACACTGTACACCCAGACAGAACAGGAAAAGAATGGCTACGATCATCCCAATGGCTATCAGAATCTTCCATCCCCAGGCGGTTATCAGTTCCCAGAACCACCTCATCAATGACCAGTCTCCTTTATCCACGTGAATAGATTCAGAGATTTTATTTAGTTTGGAGATGGCCTGGTACACTGTCGGAGCGTTATCCGGGATGAAAACGCAGCAGCTTGACTGGATCACTTTACATACCCCACCTCGGTCTGCAAGTATGACGTCTAATGCGACCCTGTTCTGAAGAGTCATAAGACGATCCGACTGGAGCTCAGCAGTCTAATTACTAAGGGCACCGGCGGTTTCAACTACAGTGGATTCAACCACCCTTGTCAATTGCCTTATGTTCCTGCTATTCACCATAGTTCCCCAAAATGGCAGAAAACCCTTTGAAAAATCTCCAAATTCTTGTTCTGCAGTGTCTTCTTTACTGATGACACCTCTAACTATCCTTGTCTTATGGTAATCTGCTTTGGCCGTGTAGGTGGGAGGCAACAGGAACAAAACATAACATGTGCCCGAGAAGTCAGGGGGCAACCATGTATTGGCCCTATTATGGCAGATGAAATAGGTACCCTTAGCTGCTAGGAACGAAGGGGAAGTTCGAGATGCAAAAACATATCTTTTAGTGCAGACACTTTTCCCTAACTGAGCTCTGGGATTTTTGCCATTTCCTTGCAGACACAGGTGACCCTGATGGGGTACAATCCAAATCGGGGAGGATCTCTTTGCTCGCTGGTTCTCACTCAGAGTAACTCCATATCCTGTTATGTTCCATCTAGTGTATGCTTGTAACTCATCTCTGGGAATCGTTCTATACGAGTCAATGTCTCTGCTCATATTTGTGATTCCCACCACCAATGCCTTATTGCTCGAGTTACTTCTCGTGGGACGTGGGGGATATGGTTCGATGGCATATATGAACATCGTCTGAAACGCCCACAGAGAACCATTGTAGCTAAATGGTAAGACCAAGCATGGGATACCCTTATCTGTCGTATGTGGCATAAGACCACACACCCAACAATTAGTTGTGTTTACTACTGGTTGGTGTTGGTGTAAAAGCTGAATGAAGGAATTATTATAATTTTTTTTTTTTTTAAAACCTTTATTGAGGCAATTTGTTAGTTACACAGCAGTTTCACCTACATCCTGCGAGTTGCAGGCCGGCAGCAATCACAGTGACCATAGTACAAAAAGGAAAAAGAGAAGTCGTTCATTGAGGGTGTTATGTCTGACACAGCAAGCCGCCTACAACCCGTCAGGGCCGGCCGCGTTGAAGACTATGGGGAGCTGTATTAGGAAGCATTCCATAATGGTGGAGAGAGCGACATTCAGAGGTGTGAATGCGTGAGGTTTTCAGTTTTTTCTTTTTTTTGTGGCTATTTTAACTTGTCAAAAAACAACTACAACTCAAGTCTGTGGTCCAAAAACCTGGTGGGTCTAGTGGGTCTGATCCTTCCCCCATGTACCTACTCTACCGCATGGTGAGGCGAGACGAGATCGAGCCTGCTATGAGTACAATGCCTTGGCTTGGGGGGCTCTTCGTCAACACCTCTACGTCCCATGAAGGGGTGTATAACTCGGGGAAGAGGAGAGGTTGGGGAAGGTGGGGCTATAAGCTCAGTAGTTAGGAGGTGAAACGTGGCCATGAGCATGACAGCTAGTTCCGCACTCATCTGGTGTCACAGGGGGAGCATGTGAGACGGCTAAACCATGTGTGATGTCGTGGTATACCACGTGTTCGATCTGTAGAGAAGGAGTGAGATGTAGGCAGTCCGTGCCATGTGGGCAAGCCGGGTGCTATGGAATACGGCACAAGCGTGTCTACGGGCATAGGCCACAGTAGCAGCATATGTCGCAGGCATGGTCGGTAAGGGAAGCATAGTGTGTTGATGCAATGCATTAGTCAAGAGGTGCAATGTGCGGTGTTGCTAGGGCATCTCTCTGATCTGGCAAGTTTGTGTCCGGATGTGTAGCGGCCTGAAGGCGCAGAAGGTATGCAGTAAGCGGACCCCACACATCCTTGGGCCTTGATTTATGGGGTAGGAGCTCCGCATAGTTATGCAGTTGGTCCTGCCAGGTGGACATTGTCGTGAGCCAATCCTTAAATTTGGGCGCCCGTCCGCGTCCCCAGCGGCATGCTACTTGGCGCTTCGCCAGGAGCACGCTTAAAGCAAAAAATTTACGGTGTGTCTGCAACTCAGGGCACGCCTGTCCCAGCAATGCGACTCTAGGGCAAGGTGACGCGCTGATCCCCACCATGTCTGACAATACCGCGAATACTTCCTCCCAGAAAGCCGCCACTCCGTGGCACGTCCATGCGAGATGGAAGAAATCCGCACCCTCGGCTCCACAACGAGCACATCTGTCATCCTCCAGGAGTCGGAATCGGTGTAGTTTGGCAGGCGTATAGTAAAGTCTATGCAAGAACTTATAGTGTATGAGTCTAAGGCGTGCGTTACCCGTCACTGCCATGGTGTGAGTATAGCTTTCCTCCCACTGCTCATCCGACATTTGGGCGTCCAGGTCACAGTCCCAGTCGCGTCTCGCTCTGAGGGAGGGCGGGGATGGCGATGCTTGCGTGTGTTTATAAAGCATAGAAACTATATGTTTCGGTGTGTCTGATTGCAGTAGAAAATGGAGGGGTTGTACCGTGTCTGGCTCGTCCGGGAAGGAGGGGGTGATTGCCCTTACATTTTGCCGTAGCCTCACATACAAAAAGGTATCCATGACGGATGGGGGATCACCGCCAAAAAATTGTGCTTATGTCTGGAAAGTGCCCTGTAGATACAGGTCTCCCCACGTGTGAAGTGCCAACCTCGTGAACATTTTACGGCCTATTTCCTCGCAGGCGATGCGGAGCCGCGGATCATGCGCCAGTGTCATTAGAGGTGAGTATAAAAACGGAGTCCCCAAAGCGGCCGCTAAGCGCCTCCAGGTAAGCACCGTACAATCAACCGTGGTGGGATCTCGGTCTATAATTTTAGAGTCAGTGTAGAGGTAGCCCGCTGGCTGAGCCGGCCTCATATAGCCGTCCTCGACCGCCAGGTGTGCCATAAAGGGGGGGGGGATGTAGCCAGTACGTAGCAAAGTGCGCCTGCGCACAGTCGTAGTATCTCCGGAAATTGGGAACATCGAATCCCCCCTGATGGTATGGGAGCATTAGTGTTTTCATACCTATCCGTGGTTGCTTACCACCCCATATCAGCCTTGACATTTGTGAGGTTAGGGAGCGGAAAAAGTGGGAACCTGGATTATATGGGATGTTGGTGAAGAGGTACAACAGTTTCGGTAATACTACCATTTTGATCAGGGAAATGCGTCCTGCCATTGACAGTGGTAGATGGATCCATCTGGTGACTTTCTCCGTCAGCTTGTCTAGGACCGTGCCGTAATTAGCTCTGATAAGAGTGTCACGGTGTCTGGTCACATTTATACCTAAGTATTTAATTTCCTCCGCCTCCCAAATCAGAGGGTAATCCAGGGGGAATTGCGTGGTGATGTCAGTGAGTTGGAACAGGGCTGATTTCGACCAGTTTATTTGTATCCCAGCGAAGCCACCGAATTTGGTAATCTCGCGTAGTAGGGGATTATGGTTTTCTTTCGGTATATGTACGTAGAGGGTCATATCGTCCGCATACAGTGCAATGAGCAGTTGCCTTTCCGGGTATATAAGGGAGCGGTGGTTGTGGTGCTGTCGCAGCTTGGCAGCTAAAGGTTCTATTGCTATTGCGAACAGGACCGGGGATAATGGGCACCCCTGTCGAGTTCCACGGTGGATCTGGAAGGGGGGAGAGCGGGAGCCATTCAGCAGCACAGATGCAGTTGGTTGGCGATAGAGTAGGCGAATCCAGTCCAAGAAACTGAAAGGAAACCCCATCCGTTCGAGTAGCGCAAATAAATAGTCCCACTCCAGCGAATCAAAAGCCTTTGTGGCATCTAGAAAAACAACGGCTGCCTCACATGTGGGGGTAATGTCCTGTATTACTGCCTGAAGTGTGCGCAAATTATGGAATGTAGCGCGGTTCGGGACAAAGCCCGCCTGATCAGGTAGAACCAGTCGCTCCATCAGTAGATTTAGGCGCGATGCAAGCACTTTCGCTAGTATTTTTATGTCGGAGTTTAATAGGGAAAGGGGCCGGTATGAGTCGCAGGACTCCGGCGGCTTGCCCGGCTTCAGGAATGATGTGATGAGGGCTTCCCGCATAGTGATTGGTAGGATGCCCTCCTCTAGAGCTGTGTAGTATACCCGTTGCAGGATAGGGGCAAGGATGTGCATGTAGGCCTTATAAAAGTCGATTGGCAGACCGTCCGAACACGGCGCCTTTCCCGGTTTCATGGACATTATAGCGTCTGTGATTTCTTCTAATTCAAGCATGTGATGTAGAAATTTTTGTTGAGAAGGGCCCAACCACGCAAGCGCAGCGTCGTCTAGGTAGGCGTCTAGATGTAGTGGAGCAGACCGCTGGGAAGTGTAGAGTGTGGAGTAATGGTCAGCCAGTATCCGAATCTGGGCCGGTAACCTGCAGTGGGGTGTATTATGTTCGTCCAATAGTGTAGTGATATAATTGTGAAATCTAGGGGGGTTCGCCGCAGATGCAAGCGTTTTGCCCGGCCTGTCACCTTCACCGTATCTGCGGGCACTGTGTGGCTTCCCTAAGAACTTGCACTCCTTGTCGGACAATTCTGAATATTCATTGAGCTTCTCACGTAGTTGAGCCCTAGCTGCATGGTTGTGCGAGTTACGGGCCACATCTTTTTCGAGCTGCTTCAGTTCTAATTCAAGTTTCCGCAACTCACCCCGAAGGGATTTGAGGACACCACCCCCCTTAGCGATGCACCATCCCCGGACAGTAACCTTAAAGGCCTCCCAAACTGTTGTAATGCTGGACACCGAGGTTATGTTGCGATCAAAGAAATCTTTGATGTCCTGTTCCAGCTCTGCCTTAAAGGCCGAGTCGGTTAGGTGCGCAGGGTTGAGGCGCCAATTAAGGTAGGGAGATGCATCATGCGGGACATGGAGCGTCACTAGCACTGGGGAATGGTCGGAGAAGGTGCGAGCAAGGTGTGTTGCCTTAACCAACCAGGAGGATAGTCCTGCGGGGCTGAAAATATAGTCTAAATGCGCCCAGGTGGAGTGTACCGCTGAGTAGTGAGTGCCTTGAGCGTGCGCAGGGTGTATGTGTCTCCAGACGTCTATCAAGCGGTAGTCTTCCACTAGATTTGAGAGGGCTCGCTGAGTTTGCGTGTAATGCGCCGCCTGCGGGTGGGATCTATCTATGTTGGGGCGAAGTGCAGTGTTGAAGTCCCCGCCTAAAACAACATGTGCAATCCCTAACGACTGAACCCTACCCATAATGTAAGGAGTATGGATGGATCATCTGTGTTAGGTCCATAGTAACATGCAAACAGAACAGTGTGAGAGAATAGCCTGCCCCACATCATGCAGAACCTGCCCATCGAGTCCACTTCGGTTCCTTCAAGTGTAAAGCGTACTCCCCGTCTAACTAATATCGTCACCCCTCTGGCGTAATTGGAGTACGATGAGAACACTCTACTGGAGGCCCAGCGGGCCGCAAATTGTGGAGGACTACCTGACATCAGGTGCGTTTCCTGTAGCATGGCGATGGACACTCCCTGCCTATCTAAATTACTTAAAACCTGTCTCTTTTTTCGTGGGTTATTGAGCCCCCGAACATTCCACGACAGCAAGTGCAGTTGTTGGAGAGGCTGCGCATCTGCTACATCACCCATCCCAACAATTGCGGAAATGTGCATTGAACAAGCATGAAGCAGTTATACATACAGTAAGCCACAACATCAGTGCATGTAAAGATCTCCAATTTCAGCCCAACCATTCGACCTGAACCCACATCAAAGTCACGATATCTAAGACCACAGTTTGTCAAAACCCCGTCCCACCCACACCGGCCACCCCAACCCACCGGGTAAGAAACACCACCCATCCCGCCCAACATACTACAACAACAATATGCAGTAAACCAACAGTACCAAGTGGTCTCGTCCCCGAGGAGGGAGAGATTATCAAGGGGATCGCCCATTGGGGAAGCAATCTAGGGGCGCCCGACCTGCCTCCCACCTCGCAGTTCACACCCAACAGATGCCAGTTAGCAACCGGGTCATCTGTCTTGGGATGGAGGCGGGTTGCCGAGCACAGTTCATTATGCAGACCAGTATACTTAAAGTCATTAAAGGTACCTCACCGGGAATGTAGTGTCCAGAGCCATGCTACGCAGGCAAGTGGGTCACTGGCTCTCCGTGTGGATCCCAGCAGTTTCAGTCCTGCTGCTCCATTGGCGATCTTGACCTGGAGCGGCGCTCATCTTCGTTGTCCCTGGTACGGTCTCGTTGTTGCTGCTTCAGGAAGTCCTCAACTTGCTGCGGGTTTGCGAAGATATGCTGTTTGCCATGATGAGAGATTTTCAATTTCGCAGGGTAGAGCATGGCGTAGGGTAATTCCAAAGTTTGCAATTTCTTTTTCACAGCAGTGAATTTGCGTCGAGCCTCTTGAACTGCGGGGGTAAAATCCGGGAAAAAGGATAGGGTGGCATTGCCATAGTTCACAGTGCCAAGCTCGCGGGCTCGGCGGAGCACCGCGTCACGATCCCTGTAGTTCAGAAAGCGTGCTATAACGGGTCTGCGCGCAGCCCCCGAGGGAGGACGAGCGGCAAGAGATCTGTGTGCCCGCTCGACTATGAGGTGCGAGGAAAAAGATTCCTTCCCAAATAGTTCAGTAACCAAGTTTTCCACGAAGGGCTCCATCTTCCCAGTGTTTGTCGTTTCCGCCAGGCCCAAAATGCGGACGTTGTTTCGTCGGGACCTGGCTTCCAAGTCCTCATTCTTTTCCGCGATGATTTTGAGGAGTTTGTCCATTTGGGAAACCTGGTGACCCGTAGAGGCGGCCCCGTCCTCAAGTCCAGATATCCTGCCCTCTGCTTCTTTGATGCGTGTGTCGTGCTGGTCGATTTTCGCCACAATCCCATCCATGCGGGAGTTCATGGAGTCAATTTTCGCATCGATGTTGGAAAGGCTTTGTTTCATGCCCAAGAGTAGGGCCTTCCAGTCCTCATCAGGTGGTGTGGACGCGGTGGGGCTGTCCTCCGGCCCAGGCATTGTTTTGGTCATTTTCCTGGCTTCAAACGGAATCTTGGATTGTTTGGCGTCGCCACGACCCATGGCAAGCCTCGGCGTTCTTGATGTCGCGATTTTGAAATCGTGGGAGCGGCCAGACCAGTTGCAAACGTAAGGCAAAGGCGGTAGATGTTTTTGTTGCCCTCTGGGGGTTGGCGAGGGAGAGGACGCGGGCCAATGAGAGTGTGGGTCTCGCACCCGGTGCCCTCAACACGCTGTCCCCGAAGATGGCCGCTTGGCGGGAAAATTCATGGCAGCTGCATGGGCCTCTGGGCAGTTCTGTGTTGAAACAGGATTGTAAATGAGGTCAATGCGGAAAAAGAGTTGGGCTCCGGCTGGGTCCCCGGCCCGTCCACTCGTACCAACCACAGGGTTCTGACCAAGCCGGGGATGGGCGCTGTCTGGGTCTCCCCGTGGGTCCCGTGTCCCAGTGATTGCAGCAGAGACTGTGCTCCCCCACCTGTGTGAAGCTGGTGTGAAAGAGGCCGTCTACATGGGCAGCAGGAGTGTTTGCAGTCAGCACTGGTTCCACGCTGGAGGGGCCAGTGGAGTCGATGTTGAAGCAGGAATGGCGCCGAGCCGTACTATTATTAGGCAGGAGGAGGTGTTGGTGGGGGGGGGGGGGAGGGTGTAGGGCCACAAGCACCGCAAACGGCCAGGAGCACCCCCACCACCGGGAGGCTCCACAGACCGGGAGGGAAAAGGCAGGCCTGTCCCGATGTGTTCCCTCGTCCGTTCGCACCTCCCCCACCGCAGCGCACCAGCGGAGGCAAGGCGGGAGGTATAGGAGCCTGTGGGTCGCAATGTGTTCCCGACGTGGTTATGCTGATGTCCTTGTCCGCGCCGGGAACCCACCCCGCGCGGCTCCGTCGGGGACAGCGGCGTTGTCTCAGGCAGCTGGTTGCAGCCCGGGTAGGCAGCGCAATGTCGGCTGGTGGCAGTAGGTCCCCCGCCGGAAGAGCGGCTGCGGCGGCACCTCGCAGGTAGGGCAAGCCGAGTCACCGCTGCGCAGGTGGAGGCATCGGGAGAGCGGGAGGGTCACAGGGATCGGAGTTGGCCAGGGGTCTCTCACCGCTGTAGGATGCCGCCGTTGGAGGGGGCGGAAGGCTCAGCCGTCCGGCGGGCCAGCAGTCACGACCAGGCCCCAATCCTCGGCGTTGAGTAGCTCGCCTCCCCCGAAGGGTCGCACAGTAGAGGAATGCAAGACACCGCTCACAAGTTCGGAGGCTCGTATCTCAGGTTCTGGATGTTGGAGCTGGGAGAGCTCGGTACCGGAACACTCCGTACAGTCAAGCGGTCATTTCCCCGTAGAGGGTAGGGCAGTTTTCTCCGGTCAGGATGGCATTGAGTATGTTTTCAGGCTCGGCCAGGCGAGAGCCTCACTGCAGTGTGGCCATCTTGGTCCGGCGCCACCTAGCGCCGCCCTGAATGAAGGAATTATTGACAAATTCTGATCTTCTAGCGGACTCGTGTTCAGGCAGGGGGTGAAAAGAATGCGAGGAAACAGTAGAAGGAGGTATGGGCTGTGTAGTGGGTGCGAATGTCACTTGAAAAGTGAATAAAACATATCCTATTAAAAACGTCATCACACTAAGCAGCATGAAAATACATAATATCAAAAATCGTTTCTTTGTCATCAATATACACATTCTGCTTTTAAAGTTCATCTGTTTGGCAGGTCTCTCCATCTCGAAAAACTCCATCCTCTCTAATTTGCTGCCCGCGGCGGTAGGGTGTTCTATGCTAAGGAATGCTTCTGTCAGTCCAGGGCAACTCCCTTAGACCAACCAGAACCGTCTACCTAACGTCTTCGGCTGCACCCCAAAGGCTTGGGCAACCACGACCCTAGCAGCAGTACTGGATGGCAGTTCGAAAAACAAAAATAAGCAAGTTTTTCAGATGAGAGAGCTGCACTTTCAAAAATAGAAGAAAAATATTTTTTTTTTTGTCCATAGTTCTCGGCCTCAGATTATAACGGCTCTTTACGGGTACTGTCTGGTTCTGAAACAAGAGTTCAGGCTCTGTAGTGTTCAATCGATTTCACGCGGCACAGCTTCTTGTAAAACATTGTCACTTTCTTGTTCAGAAATTGTTCCTTTTATACGTGCATCGCCAAAAGGCAGAAAACGAGGCACAGTCTCAGTTTCAGAGTCAGCGATCCCCTCCTGAGTCCACCGGTCGTACGGTAGAGGCAAAGGGACCCTCTTGCAGTGTACGCCGTGGTCCTAGTTCTTTTTCCCTTCCACTCGAACAGCTGATCTTGTTGAGAGAAGGACTAGATGGGGGCCGGTCCACCGGGGCTGGTCATTCTTTGTTCGCTGGAAATTCTTAATCAGCACCCAGGATCGATCGGATGTCCTGGAGCTTCAGAGACCTGAGGCAGAGTGTCGTGGACCTGTTGGTTTAAAACACGCAATTTAGCCGTCAATTCATACAAATAATCAAGCAGTACAGGGTGTTCGATCTCGCTGAATTTGGTTGGTCTTGGCACTCCCCATATGTTGGCCGGACGGCCGAACACAATTTCATAGGGACTAAGTCCCACTCGAGAATGCGCAGTCATTCTTGTCGATAGGAGTGCTCACGACTTCATCCGCAAACTCATTTCCGCGACCAACATCATAGTAACCTTTTTGTGTGCACTGCATTTCACAATCGCAACTTGTAACGGCAAGGTCAGTGACTCAAGAAGCTCATTTACCAACTGACCATGCTGAATCTTAGCACCATGCGAAGTCAGGAACCCACGTTCTTTCCACAATCGTCCAAAACTATGAGCCACACCAAATGCATACTGGCTGTCCGTGTACACAGTCACTCGTTTTCCTTTCGCCAACACGCACGCTCTTGTCAATGCGATCAACTCTGCTGCTTGCGCTGAATTATGTGGAATACGTGCAGCTTCAACAACCGTACGCAAAGTCGTGACAGCATATGCCGCAGTCGTATCACCATTCGGCAACTTAAAGCATGAACCATCAACCCACAAAGTACCATCACACTCTGGAAGAGGAGTATCTTTTAAATCTATTCTCCCTTTCGTCTCTTCTTCGGTTCTGAGAAAACAATCATGCTTTTCATCGGCATTCTCTATCTCAGCTGAAATCGGCAATAACGTAGCTGGATTCAACGTATTGCACCTCTTTATGTGCACATGACTCGCTAACAGTGTCAACTCATAGCCTGACAACCGAGCACTAGTTAAGTGCTGTGTCTTGGTTCTGTTTAACAAGGTGTCCACCGCATGTGGAACCATCACGATTAGCGTATTATTCATCACCAAACCAGCAGACGGTCGAATAGAAACAGCTGGTGCGGCTGTGGCTCTCAAACAACTCGGTAACGCCTTAGCTACCGGGTCCAAAGTTGACGAAAAGTACACGCATGGACGTTGCTTATCCCCAAAAGACTGTCAGCACTGACAACGCACAACCTTCCTTCTCATGGACATACAGTGTAAAGGGCTTACTGTAGTCGGGGGTACCCAACACAGGAGCCGAACACAATGCATTACGCAATTCTGAAAAACTTTTCTGACACTCTTCAGACCACGGAATGGGATTCGGTGTATCTTTACAAGTTAGTGCCACCAAAGGTTTGGCCAATAAGGAAAAATTCGGTTTCCTTCGCCTACAATATGATGTAATGCCCAAGAAAGCACGCACTTCTCTCTGTGTCCTTGGCACACTCAATTTCGCAATTGCCTGAATTCTTTCTGGGGTCAGTTTCCTTCCCTCCTTCGATAAGAGGTGACCTAAGTAGGTCACTTCTTGTCGACAATATTGCAACTTTGAAAGAGACACTTTGTGGTGCAAATCAGACAAATGACGCAACGACGACAAGGTGGCTTCTTTACAAATCTCTTCAGTATCTGCAGCGACTAGCAAATCATCGACGTACTGAATGAGTGTAGCGCCATCAGGTAAAACAATCGTATCAAGCTGTGTCTTTAAAGCCTGACTGTATCGATGGACTTTCTCAGTAGCCTTGAGGAGCGCGTTTGAAGCGGAAGCTTCGACCTCCTAAACTGAAACCAAAAATATCCCTGCTCTCCTCGGCAATCGGGATGCTGAAGAAAGCATTCTTCAAGTCAATCACCGAGAACCAAGTGGCGGAAGCTGGAATCATAGTCAAGAGGGCAGTGATATCAGGGACTACTGGGAACTATGGCACAACCATTTTATTGACCTCTCTAAGATCAATCACAAACCTGTAAACAGGTGGCTGGGAAGAGTCAGTACGCTTCAAAACAGGCAGAACAGGACTATTACAAACGTTGCCTCTAGTCTCTTCAATTACATCTTTTTTAATCAAATCACAAATGATCGCTAACAACACCTTTTCACCTTCGCTAGAGATCTTGTATTGGGGAATGCGTGGCATTCTAACATTGGCTTTCAATGTCACAACATATGGCGGTATTTCCAAAAGACCCACGTCGTTAGGACCAGTAGCCCAAAGAATATCCGGAAGACAAGACAATTCTATCGGAAGTTTATCCCTTGACAAATACATTGGAGAAACCACTCTCTTGCCCAGTGCAAGTTGTACTCCCGAAAGGAGAACAGTACAAAGTCGCATACAATCTTTTCAACAGATCCAATCCCAACAAGTTCTCACCACAACCTGTTGTAAGAATAAGGGGTGCTTCGAATTCAGAAGGTCCAACAGAAAGGGACATAGGACTAGAAATCGGGTTCCTAACCGGGGTGCCAGAAAAACCAACTGAAACATTCATTTCGCCAGACAAAGGTGCGCCAGGGAGTTTTGAGTGCATAATAGAACTCTTTGTAGCACCAGTATCCAACAGAAAAGGTTCTGACACACCTGATGTAATCACCTCAACATAAGGTCCATTCTGATCTACTGGAACTGAAACAACTCCCTCTCTTTGTCCATGGCTGTCCTAGCAATCATTACCGTCCATATTCTCATCTTCTGCATAGTAGTCGTCAGCATAGTACTGAGCCGTCCTACCAGACGCGTTATTCTGCTGATCAAAACTATTCATTGAATTCTGAGGCGGAAAGGAACGCGTGTTCTGGGGGAAATTCCCGCGCCCCCTACCTCTAGGAGTCTGTTGAGCACCTCGACCTCTTGCACCAGAAGCACTATTCGTACGCTGTAACAAAACCGGGCAACTACTCTTAAAGTGACCCTCTTCTTTGCAATACGCACACTGATTAGGTCCATACGGTAAATGCTGTTGAGAAGACTCGTTTCTTTGCGATTTCCTCGAATATTGCTGAGGTTGCTGATAATCGCGCTGACCATTAGTACGGGGTGGATAAGCTTGCTGTTGAAGAACTTTAGTCTTCAATTCCTTAGTTTTCTTATCCGCTTTCTCTAACTCATCTTTGCGCCTATTTTCATAGTACTGGGCCGTAGCTAAAATCTGTGCTGACGTGGACAACAGCCCAAGCACTCTCAGAATCCTTCAACTTATTACATAATTCAGGAAGCAAATTATGTACAAATTTGTCGACAAACAACCTGTGGCCATTCTCAGTAACCATATCCTGACCACTATGATCTACAAAAGTCTCTTCAAAGCGCGTGAAAAAGTCAGACACAGTCTCATCTTTCTTCTGCTTACATGCAGACAACTTGTCCCAATTAACACGCAATTCGGGCATTAGTTTTCATGTAAGTAATGATCCTACCAGGAAGTTCTGCTACTAAAGGCTCGGGCTTAGCACCACCAACTAGTCTGCCATCAGCAGCAGCAATATTAACCCATGTGTCACCTAACTCCTGATCATGATCCGTATGACAAATCTTTCCCCATAAAGGCTGTGGAACAACATTTCCAAACAACATGTCTATATCAGCTAAATTCATGATGCATGAGCCTGCAGTCTGTGCTAATTCCTTGTAATATCCTGCAGGGTTTTTACGGGGATCTGGCAATGTCTGTTTAAGGGCCAAGACTTCAGCTCGTTTCCAAGGAACATGTACCCACACACGCTGAAAATGTGGCGGAATGGCTGGATTAGCATTCGCGTCTCCTTCCCTCCAAACTGGGGGAACTTCTCTCATGGGATATTGTCTTGCCTTTCTCCTAACTGAAGGATCAGGCTCGAACAATTGTCGAGAAGGAGAGTCACTCCTAAATGACAACAACCTCGCTACCGCTTTCCCAACATCAGATGGACTTACAATCGTCCCTTTGGCGAATTCGGAACGTATGTGTTACAACTCGTCAGGAGCTTGTCCCACTTCCTCATCCCACTTTTCAACAAGGAAAGCACACATCATATCGAAAACGTACCGTTGCTTTGGAGCTTCCCATTGAAGAAAAACATGCATAACACCCTCAAGATCATACTGTGTATCGTACATAATCCATTTACGCGCCATGTGATCCAAAATCGTACGCTCATCTATGTTCAGCAACTGACTAGGTGACTGTCTATGCTCAGTGACAGGGGACATACCCAATTGTCCCAACAAAGGAGAAAAGAAATCAGTAACTGCAGTAGTCATTCGTTGTCTAGCAGAAGGAGAAGGTGAAGGAATAAAAGAAGACGGAGCAATAGCAGAAGAATCCAAAGTTGGACCAGAAGGAGCATTAAGAACAGGTGTAGGAGTAGCAGACAAAGGGGGAGGCAAAGTTGGCGGCCCCTGAGGAGGCTGTGCCAAAGGAACAGTAGTCAACGGAAGAGGCGCTGGCTGTGGAGGAATCGCAGGTGGCACAACAATCGGAAGTTGCACAGCCACAACTGGTGGCGGCGGTGCTGTAGCATTTTGTGCATAAGGGGGTGGTGAACTCAAGAGATGTGACATTAAAGGATCTTTTTCAAGATCTTCCTTTGCTTCCTGTTCTTTACACGGCAAAACTGGGTAGCATCTATCTACCGCTAACTTCCTAATTCTATGCATTTGTTCGCCGTCTTCTTCATTGTCCCTAAACGCAACAGCAGCTTGTATCATTGACATACCTCGTTCTCATTTATTTTTCTTCGCTAATTTCATTTCTCTTTGTTTGGCTTCTTTGCGCCATATGCGAAAAGAGTCAAACATTGTCGGCAGGGCTTTCTTCTTAAAAAGTTTAACCTCCAGATTATCCAAAACCTCTGTGTCAAAACTACCATATTGGGGCCATTTTAAAACACCATCTTTCCTGGTGTATCGGATCCATGCTTCATTGTATGTGATGGGGCCTACGCCATGTTTCACATATAGTTCGTATGTTGGAGTTCCAATCAGAGGAACTGGACACGAGTCCTCGAATCTGGAATCCCTATTACAACCAAGACAAAACAAATTTCCAAGTCTGCTAAGACCAGGCATCTTCGCTCTCTAGTCTAGCTTCAAACTTCAAAGGATTATCGAATACGATAGTCTTGTGAATACACAAGTCCCTCGGCTTTGGCACTTGCAAGTTCCAAACAAAGCGATCCCAAGGGGATACCAAAAACTAAGAACCAAACTAAGGACTGGGAGACGCTCCACTTATACTTAACTGAGGTATCGATGACGTCACCAGAAGACTCGTCTAACGTTTCGCTCTACCAATCATCAAGGGTCCAAAACAGGGCGATAGTCAGGGCAGCAGTCCTTCATAGCCGTCGGGAAGCGGGGAACCTTCCAGCAAAGACTTTCGGACAGCGTCGGCATACAGGGGTCGATGAAGTGGCGGCCTTCCTCCAGGATTTTCACACGAAGCTCCTCACGAACCTCTGGCTTGGACCGGTACCGCTGAAATCGCCCCACGTTAGGCGCCAACTGAAGTACCGGGTTTTTAAGAACCCAGCGGTGCCAGGGAGAACACCCAAAGACTTCGAGTCCTTCCTGTTTCAGACTACAGAAACACAGAGTCTTCTTGGTGAAGTCAAAGATCGTATTTATTGGCTGCAGCCAGTAACAGAGATCCTAGAAGTACAACACAGTGTATATTCTCAGGAGACTGCTCAATTTTACAAAGCCAGCCTTCTCCTTTTATACAAAATAATATGCTTCAGGCAAACATTCCTTATTTTACAGTTGACCATTCACATATTTTCACTACAAAGAAAAAGCAAAGTCATGATGTCAAGCCCATATTTCAGTTTGTCCAGCCCACGATCAATTGCCCGGCAAGGTCCAGTATTCTCATCCGATATCGACGAAACCCCAATAAAAACAGGCACCTCCTCCTCCTCGTAAAGCGAGTCATAAAGAATGAAACAGGGACAGGTGTGTGTAAGATTAGGCATGGTTTGTGTGCGATGAAAGGTTTATGATATGTTGTGCCTTGATACTGATCTCGTTCGGCCACTGGGAAAGGAGCTGGCAGAACAGGTTTGGCTTCAGGCAGCGGAGTCAGCTTGCCCAGGTTACAGAGGAGTCAGCAAAGGTGTACGTGTCCTTCGGACTCGATTTTGGCCTTAGTCATTTGGTTATGTGAGGGCAATCATAAAATGGCTGCTGTTCACAAAATGGAACCCGAGGGTTCAGGACGGAAATGACGATTTCAGGGTGTTTTCGTCACCCGAACATGGCGAAAATGCTTATGCATAATATTTAAACCATTATCGGTCTACTGACACCAAAATCGTCATGATAAGACGATGGTTATAACACGGGTCCAAAATTTTCAGTATCACAGCCCTCACTATTCGCTCAGTGCGCTCTGGCAAAGCTATGTTTTTTTAGGGGCACGCACCCTAAGCACTTTTAATTCACTATCTCTCCACTCCAATATGGCCACCGCCCAGCGATCTTCTGTTCACTGAAACACGCAAAATTAACCAACCCGGTCACTTGTGATAATACCAAGCCGTTTTTTTAAAAGAATTCCGGTATTAATCAATGCCAAACCTCGGCCCTTCACAATTATGGGTATTATATTATTTTCCACTCGTGGCATCATTGCCTTCAGGCACGCATGAATAATTTCTCATCACTCCAATATGTCCGCCGCCAACACGGAGGATCACATGACCTAGGTCACATGATCGCCACCTCTTCAAAGCTGGTCGCGCAAACTTCCCGATACAGAAGCTGCAACTCCAGCGTGGAACAGACGCACCGACGTCCTGACTACAACGAGGTGAGACTCAGCCCAGCCCCTGCCCGAGCCCGTTGCGCTGACACGCTCAGCAGACAGGTACCCCATCCTGACGGTTTCTCTCCCCTTCTCCTTACAGCGGATTGGTGTATCCACCCGACCGCCGCCACAGAGCCCCTGGAACCCGAGTGAGAACGCCAAGCGTGGCGCTCATTCGACTTCAGCCATTTGGCGCTGCTACGGGATACAATTTTCCCGTGCTAAGGTGAGCAATTAGCCGCTCCTGCCCCTTAAGTTGGTTGTCCACAATCTGCCCAATGCTTAATCTGGACAACCTTTCGCCCGCAGATTGTTTCTCCACTTATCTCCTCTTTACGAGGCAGCCCAACCTGGGTAGCCGTTCCAGCTCAACCAAGATATAGGTAAGGGTTGTAGCCAGACGAACGTTAGCTCACGAACACCGACATGGGCCTTACTTAAGTGTTAACCATGATTATTGTTCCACAGCCTCTTGTTCGTCATTGTACCGCAATATCGAGGCCAAACATCAAATGAAAGTGCGTTCTTCAAATCCACCTTGGGTACGCCGCTGTTGGTTTTAATCTAGCACTGTTTTAATCTAGCACACTCCTTCACTTAGGCCTCACTTATGTGTGATATACCCGATATTCCAGTAGTTCCTGTAATCACAAGATGTCATCTCCTCACCCACACGGAAATGACTATCTTTTACAAAATAGGCACATTCCAACCACTGCGCAATTCTCTCGCCGTCAGTCAAGAAAAACACCCTCCACCGCACTGCGATTTCGAAAGTGCATGTTAAGTAGGGTGTGACGAAGTTGACTTCCTGTCCATATCTTTGTAAAAAAAGACAGAGTAGCGTTCTCTAATATATTTTTCTTTACAGGCTTGATTGTTTAAATTCCAGGCATATATTAAGTCCTGATGATGATCCTTCTATCATAGAGCATAGGATCGAAACGCCGTCGACACTGTTATGTAGACATACATTGTTATCTATTGTGAATTACTGGTGTATGTTCTACTGTAGGGAATACTGCCAATTTTAATTCTAAAGCAGTACCACTTTTTTGCTCAACTCTTCCTTTGCCTGATGTAAAATACTCTTTCTTCTGCACCCTTTTTCACAAACTTTTTCTTTATTCTGATGAGTTCGGTACAGGCCTGTGCCTTACTTCAAACAATGTTATGTTTGCTATGTGATTGAAAGATTCAAATTGACTTTGTGTCAAACATTCCTAAAATAAATTCTATGCCCGGCTGGGTATTAGAAGAACTATACATGGTTTCCGATTGTGGTCCATTTGTTATCCATTTTTCCAGAAATTGTTTTCAGCTTAGGACCTTTGTTCTTTTAAAAAACTGGCAAAGCTATGGGCCCTAATGGTCTGTCCATTGAACTCTACAAGTTGCGTCCTGACAAAATGGCGCCGTATCTCCATGATATGTTTCTAGAGTCGCGAGCCATCGGCTCCCTTCCTCGTGATCAGCGTCTTGCTACCATCGTGGTGATTCACAAGGAGGGGAAACCGCGAGACCGCTGTGCGTCCTACAGGCCCATTTCGCTCTTAAACGCCAAACCAAAGATTCTCGCTAAGTTGCTGGCAAACCGTTTGATAAAAGTAATCAGTGACTTGATTCATCCGGCTCAGTCCGGTTTCATCCCACACCGCAATACAGCACTTAACCTGAGGCGCTTGCACAGTGTTCTCGCGAGGGCGGAGTCGCTGCGTGAGCCTGCCATTTTGGTCCCCTTGGATGCTACGATGGCTTTTGATACGGTGGAGTGGCCGTATCTCTGGGCCGCTCTTGCGAAATTTGGTTTCGGCCCTGGTTTCATTGGCTGGGTGAAACTTTTGTATGAGGAGCCATTGGCACAGGTTGTAGTGAATGGTCGAGTCTCTAAGCTTTTTGTTCTGGGGAGGGGCACGCGGCAGGGTTGTCCGTTGTCCTCACTTCTTTTCGCCCTTGCCCTGGAGCCCCTGGCTGCCTGGCTGCGATAGGAGCCCTCAATGAAGGGTATTCAATGGACTCCGGAATTCGAGGATCGCATATCGCTCTATGCTGACGACATTTTGTTGTACCTTACGTCCCCTCGCAAGTCGTTGAATGTATTGTTTGATGTGCTCACCTCGTTTGGAAGGAACTCCGGCCTTGTGATCAATTGGACCAAGTCCTGTGTCTATGTGCTTTCGGGTGATACCCCCCTTTACCGCGCCGTTGTCCCATCCAGGTGTCGCAGACGGGATTTAAGTATTTGGTGATTTTCATAACTTTAGATCCCGTGGCTCGTTATGACCGTAATTTGCTCCGTGCTCTTCAGAAGTTAAAATCGGACATTGTGGGCTGGCTTAGGCTACCGCTTTCACCACTTGGGAGCGCAGCTCTTTTTAAAATGATGTCCCTACCACGATTTCTATATGCGCTCCAGAATACGTTTGATGTTATTCCGGCGAGTTATTTTCGGGAGGTGGAGAGTTTGCAGAGACGATTGATCTGGGATTGACGCCCACGTATTGCCCTCGCCAAGCTCACGCTTCCTTGGTACGACGGAGGTATAGCACTTCCGGATATCAGGCGATATTATTGGGCCTCTCAGTTGGGAGAGATTAATCATGGAATGTATGGACCAGCCTCTAACCCTGCATTCGAGATGGATAAGTACTTGTTACCGGGTGAGGACTATAACAGGGCCCTTTATTCCAAAGCCGCGGGGAGGGAACTCTCGGGACCCACCAAGATGGCGGTGCGAGTGTGGCATGATGCAAATGCGGCAACGGGATGGAGGGATCGACTGACCCGTGCGACTCCGCTTTATGCGTCTGAAAGATTGGGTTGCCTGTGGAAGACGAAAGGATTTGAAAAGTGGGATATGATTGGTATTAGTAGGGTGAGTGATCTATGGGTCAAGGGTAAAATCAAGACCTTTGAGGCACTGAAGGTAGAGTATGACCTGAGTTATAGGGAATTCTTCCGTTATGCACAGATCACCCACGCGTTGAGTTTGAGTTTTCCTGAGGGTATTGACATCCCCGAATCCTCCCCACTAGAAGATTGGGTGCTTGACGGCCATGTGCCCGACAGCACTATTTCTTTGATATATAAAAAATTGATTAACAATCGGACAGATTTGTTGGTGCGGCTCAGGGAGGTTTGGACTAGCGACGGTTTGGAGTTGGATGGCGAGGACTGGCAGTCGGCGCTATCCTCGCCCAAGGAGGTTGCGATTCCGGCCTGTCTCCGTCTTGTTCAACTTAAAATCCTACATCGGATATATGTCACTGGCCCGCGCTCGATTCATATGGGTTATTCAGTGGATGGGTTATGTAAGCGTGGTTGTGGACTGGTTGGAACCTTCCTTAATATAATTTCGGAGTGCCCGGGGGTGGTGACGTTCTGGAATCGGGTACATGCTGTGATGGAAAGAGTCACGGGGATGGCATTATTGCCCGAAGCAAGGCGTTGCCTGTTGAATGTCTGGGAGCCGAATGACTACGACGTGGCACAGATGCAGTGGGCGACCCTTGGGAATATGATTGCTAAGAGAGACATTGCACAGCTGTGGAGTTCCCAGCGGCCGCCCACAGTCTTGGCATGGAAGGAGAACATGGATTGGTGTATGTTCAGGGAGAAGACGGTGTATGTGGCACGGGGTAGACCCAGGAAATGGAATAAAATTTGGAGCCAATGGAACTCCTACCGTGGAAATATATGCACGCCTCCATTCGGGGAGACCCCAGAGGTTCCTCTTTCCCCCTGACCCAGCATTCCAAATCTTGTGTATCGTTTATGATTTCTGATCCTGTTTCCTCACTGGCTCTCTCCCTTGCATCAATGATGTTTGTATTATACTGTATTGCAGCTTCCCTCCTCCTTGAACACATGTCCGAATGTATTATCTTATTGCCTTGTGTATAAGTTCTTATTCTTAATAAAATAAAAATTACACAAAAAAAAGAAAACGCGTGCGTTGTAATGTGTCCTATTCCTTTTGAATGGTATACACACTTCATGTTTCAGACTAATACATTTTGAATTCTAATACTTCATTCTAATACAACAAAGGATTATATGTGGGTGCACTCTACACGTGTGATTATAATGCACCCCTACAAGTAAAATGTGATTCCTGCTACAAAAGCTCCCCTTTCTGATGAACTTGAGTCATCACAAACCCCCAAATCCCTGTAGAGTAGACCAATTTAAACGGATGTCGTAGCTGATCTCCTCTGTTTCAACTCTTCCAACTGCTTCAATTCTCATAATTAGTACATGTAAAGGGGGTCCCCGTCAGGGAGAAAGGTTATGTTGCACAACCAACAAAAATTAATTCAAAACATTTTAAAAAGAAAATCTAGAGAAACATTCTTCACTTTTAGAAATGTGTATTGTCATTTATTCACAATACCTTGAAATGATACTTCAGAAGAATTTCATATAATTGTCACAAAATTGTGCCCCGGTAGGAAAGGGAGAGGTGAAAGGGAGTGCTCAAGGGAAGGGTTGGTGAGGAATGAATGAACACAGTTGTGGGTGATGAGTACACACAATATAGACAGGATCAAAACAATTACAAAAGATAAAGCCAAATAATTTTTAAAGGCATAAGATAATAAATGATTTTCACAGCAAAACTTTCGACGGACACCAAGTCAGTACTAGACTGTAAAGGGCAAGTGCCGGAAGTTGAGTAGAAAACACCGTCGACGTTTCGACCCCTATGAGTAGGCTCAGTTCAGTCCTTAGGTGGGGTCTTCATCAGGACTAGGAAGGTGGGGGGAGTGAGGGGCAGTCCTGTTGGATAAAATAGTAAACCTATGAATTAAATGAATTAAATAGAGGTACAATATAGTCAGTACATTCAGACTATGATGGTGAGTAGGAATGAAAAAAGGGAGTTACCATGGAATCGTGGCCTAATTGGCTCGCGATGCGGAACAGCGATGGACTGTGGTTGGGTCACAGGTCACTCGCCAGGAGAGTGAATCTCAACATGAGCTACAGAGGAGCAAAAGAGAGGGAGGAAAACCAGTCAGATGGGACTTGGTCCTATGCTTCTGTCACGTAGTTAAAAAACCAAACCAAATTGGGAGCACACGGAAATCTGTAAAAGATGATCTCTGAGGATAACCTCACTGCGGGAGTAAGCGATAGAGAGCCTCATATGTACATCTGGGTGGAGGCCATTTACAAATAAAATTAAACATGAACTAGGGTAGTAAGAGCTATGGGGGGCGAGTACCCAGTGGTGCATCACATATGGCTATAATAGTTGTCAAACCCAGGCGGGGAAGTCTGGGTAAGCATCATGCATTTAGTCAGGAGATAAAAGCATACCTGTGCATAAGGAATTGCAGCAGATGGGTAAAGGTCCACAGTTTTGGATATTAATCGTCAGCTGGAGAAAACGTCGTAAATTGTGTCGGGGTTATGTCGGTAACCCGGATCAAGATTCTTAAAGGGGAAAACATGAAGAATCGTTGTGGGTACGTGCAGCGCAAAATATTGGGATTACTCAATAAAACAAATTGACTGCTATGGAAAGCAAACAGCGCATCAGCTGCATCTCATACCTATTATGTGTTTCTTTTTGGAAAAACCGGTCCGCTTCAGGTACACGGTACGCGCGTTCTGGGTAAAGCGCCCGATGGGCTCGTTGGCCGAGGCGACGAGCTCGATCACAGGTCTGAAAGAAAAGTACAAGACCTGGTGAGGGGCTGGAAGGGCCGATTGGATAACTCAATTACTGAAACGCCTTGCCGTGTTGTGGTCACGTACCGTTTATGGTGCTGTCAGGTCAGGAAACTCCGCAAGAACTGGTACGCGGAGTTCGGGTGGGCGGGGCCTCGCTACATAGTGTCGAGTCGATCATGGAAACAGGAGAGGTACTCCACGGGAAAGTTGACAAAGAAAACGAGTCATGACTTAAAATTAAATATTTGGGCTGTTAGCGCACATTAGCTCTGTGTACATTTATAAGCATCTTAGTGAAAAGTTGGGAAAAATTATAAGAAGGATTGCATTAGTTTGTTGATCCCCACCGCGCAACTCTCTCACATGAGGTTGAAGGCGGATTGGTGGATCAAGTAAATAACAGTATGATTCCTGGAATTAAAGGCTTACCGCGCAACTCTCTAGCAAGAGGTTGAAGGCGGGTTCAATGGTCTCTGTGACTAAAAAACACACATAAGTACTAAATTAAGAATGACACTACAGATGTGCTCATGTGCTGGAAACACTGGGTCCCACATAGGTGCTGGATGGGGAATGACATTACCATTATGCTCATGTGCTGAAAAAAGGGGAGTACGCTCATTAGATACAGTAAATGGTATACGCCCTGCAACTCTCAAGCATGAGGTTGAAGAGGGAGTTGCATTGACAAGCGCTCTACACATACACGTTTTGAATAGACCAGACTTGTTCCAAAGTGAGACATTTATGCAAGGTTAAATCAGGTCAAATATGGTCAATTAAGTTAACCCAGGGCTGCCAACTGAGCTAAACTGCTATCTTGCTCGTTCAGGCCATGTTTAATTGAATCTAAGAGGGACATCCATTTGGATTCACGAGTGTTAAGCACCGATGGTAAATTCCCTCCTCTCCTTCCCAAGGAGACCTTTTCTATTACAATCCATCTTAGATCGGAGACAACATGTCCTTTCTTTTGCCAGTGGTCAACTAAGGGAGCACCAACCACATTGCAGCGTAACCTGCTGGAGTGGGAAGAGATGCGTGACTTAATCTTCTGTTGTGTTTGGCCCATGTACACTTGTCTGCAAGGGCATTGGATAATGTAGATTACGCAACTAGAGTTGCAGTTGGTGTGATGTTTTAGTTTGTAGGACCGCTCCCCATAGTCAAAGGTCTTCAACTGGATGGTGGTTTCACATGCGGTACAGTTGCCACATCTGTGGTGTCCCAGTAGTGGTGGTAGATTCCAAAGGCTTGTAAGAGTAGGTTGGGTTACTGGTTCCAGGTATGAGTGTACCACCATGTCCCTGAGGTTTTTGGCTCTTTTGAAAGAGTGAAGAGGGGGCTGGGTCTGCATGATCTCATCTGATACAATCGACCAATTTTTGTTGATAATGCGTTTGATTTCGTTGCTCCGTGTGGAGAAGGTGGTGACGTAAATGATCCGGTCTGCTTCTGATTGATCCTTCTTGTCTGGTGTTAATAAAGACTCCCGTGGATTGTACCAAGCCCTTTTCTTAGCCCGTCTAACCATTCGGGATGGGTATCCACGTAAAATGAGACGCTCACTCAGGATTTCAGATTCTTTTCGGTAGTTCTCACGTGTGGAACAATTTCTTCTTATCCTGAGGAATTGGCCAATAGGAAGATTATCTTTGAGGCCTCGAGGGTGGTGACTCCCATACTGTAACAGAGAGTTACGTTCCGTGGGTTTCCTAAATAGGGTGGTCAAAAGGTGATCTTGCTCCACATAAATAGAAATATCCAAAAACGGAATCTGGGCGTTGCTGGAATCCATTGTGAATTGTATATGGGAATTTTTTGAGTTCAACCATGTGTGAAAGTCTAGAAGGAGTGACTTACTGCCTTTCCAAATACACAGGACATCGTCTATGTATCTGACCCATAATGTCAGATTGTCATGGAAAGGGTTGCTCATGGAAAAGATGTGTTGCTGTTCAAAATTATCCATATAAATGATCACCAGATTCGGAGCAAAAGTAGCCCCCATAGCTACCCCTTTGGTCTGCAGGTAGAACTTTTCTTGGAAAATGAAAAAGTTTTTCCGCATGGCAATACTGAGCAGATCAATTATGAAATCAGTCGGAACCTGGACCGGTGCTGGTCGTTTCTCCAAAACTTGTCTCATCACTTCCAAGGCATCGAGTTGTGGAATGCTTGTATAGAGCGAAACGATGTCGCATGTCACCAAAAATTCGCTTGCTGGATCAAATGGTCTGTTATCAATAAGGTTTATTGTTTGCGTTGTGTCTCGAAGGTATGTTTGAGTACTCAAGGCAATTGGTTTAAGAAAAAAGTCAACATATTGACACAAAGGCTCTAACATGGAACCACAGCCGGATACGATGGGACGGCCAGGGGGACTGGCTAAGTTCTTATGTACCTTAGGTAAGGTGTATATAGTGGCAAGTCTGGGAAATTTTGGATTAAGGAACTTAAATTCCTGCTCGCTGAGAAAGCCGGCATCTAGTCCTTTCTGGGTAGCTTCCAAGATGGTAATGGCAAGTTCCCGTGAGGGATCGGTGGTGAGTAACTGATAACTCTCTCCATCCGACAGTTGTCTGAAAATTTCTTCCTTGTATTTGCACAGATCTTGGATGACGATAGCCCCGCCTTTGTCGGCGGGCTTGATGACAACTTCTTTATTTTGACTCAAGTTTGTGAGGGCTTTTTTCTCCATAATAGGCAAATTTTGTCTGACAAATTTGCGTTCATCCAAAACTTGATCGACTGCAGAAGTCACTATTTCTTCAAACGCCAAAATCTTACGGCTCATGGCGTACGTGGGTGGAAAAAAGGTTGAAGGTTCTTTGAGACCTGTAGTGGAACTCCGTGGTCGAAGGATTTGGTTCCGAAAGAAATATTTAATTCTGATTTTTTGGAAGAACCGGTATAATTCAGTTTTGAGGAGAAATTTATTGGGTGGGGCAGTGGGGACATAAGAGAGGCCTCTGCTTAAAACATTGATTTCCGCAGCAGATAAAGTATATTGGGAGATGTTAATCACTGGGTTCGGCGGTGGGTTGGTCAAATCCGGTGGCGTAATCTGCTCTTGTGCCATAGGATGGTTTACCACCTGTAAGTGTTTCGCCTGGTCGAGATTTCTCCATGAGGTTCGGTGCGGAATGTCACTTGTTTCTGTGGTTTGCCTCTGTTCCCTTGCCAACTGCCAGGCTGTTGTTGTTGGCCTCTCGTTTGGCCTCTTGTCCACTGGTTGCCACGACCTCTGGGGGGCCGCCATTGCCCACGGCCTTGATCTAAAAAAGGCTGCTGGAATTGGGGAGGAAACTGCTGGTATCCGAATTCTTGTGGTGGATAGTTGTAGGAAGTGCTGGGACCTGCTTCCGCTTCGCTTCCTGAACTGTAAGAGGAGTCTGAAAAAGTCGTGAAATTGCGACGTCCTCTATAGCCACCGCGGGTGCGGTTGGTAAAACGACCCTGATTATCTTGCTTGTAATAATCAGGTTGCAGGTACGGATACACAGTTTTTTTGTCAAACAGTCTTAGGTCTCTGGCCAACTTTTCCAACTTTTTGTTTTGGGTTGTAGTATCAAATTCTTTGATAGTAGCTTCTAAGTTGTCGACGGCTTCCTTGGCTTTGGTGAGGGTGTTGTCACCCAAGATCTCTGCTTTCAGATCAGCGATTTCCTTACTCAGAGAGACCACTTGTTCCGCGGCCGTCTCAACCCCCAGCACCATCCAGTGCCGGGAGCAGTTATTGGCCACGTAACTGAAACCCTCTTTGAACTTGGGCACATCGACAAAAATCGCTGGCTCGATCTTAATCTGTAAACCTACAGGTATTATGTTTTCTTGTAGGTATCTTGTGAATAGGTGCCCATGCAGTCGTGTTCTGATTAATTTTTTCTCTAATCTTTCTAGACGAGATATCTTGTCATTTAGTGAAAGGTCAATTAAAGGGACAGATGTAGATAGGAAGGTGCTAGATAAGTCTTTGGTTAACTGGTTAATGTACTCCTCTGTATAGGATAATAATTCTGATTCAACCATGGTCAATCTAAACTAAATTTACAAAAGAAAAACCTCGCAGGTCGGCACCTGCTCAGAGGACATTACAAGAAGAAGGGTTTAACCCAAACAGTCACGGGGACCTGGGCGGTAAGTAGTACATGTAAAGGGGGTCCCCGTCAGGGAGAAAGGTTATGTTGCACAACCAACAAAAATTAATTCAAAACATTTTAAAAAGAAAATCTAGAGAAACATTCTTCACTTTTAGAAATATGTATTGTCATTTATTCACAATACCTTGAAATGATACTTCAGAAGAATTTCATATAATTGTCACAAAATTGTGCCCCGGTAGGAAAGGGAGAGGTGAAAGGGAGTGCTCAAGGGAAAGGTTGGTGAGGAATGAATGAACACAGTTGTGGGTGATGAGTACACACAATATAGACAGGATCAAAACAATTACAAAAGCAAAAGCCAAATAATTTATAAAGGCATAAGATAATAAATGATTTTCACAGCAAAACTTTCGACGAACACCAAGTCAGTACTAGACTGTAAAGGGCAAGTGCCGGAAGTTGAGTAGAAAACACCGTCGACGTTTCGACCCCTATGAGAGGGCTCAGTTCAGTCCTTAGGTGGGGTCTTCATCAGGACTAGGAAGGTGGGGGGAGTGAGGGGCAGTCCTGTTGGATAAAATAGTAAACCTATGAATTAAATGAATTAAATAGAGGTACAACATAGTCAGTACATTCAGACTATGATGGTGAGTAGGAATGAAAAAAGGGAGTTACCATGGAATCGTGGCCTAATTGGCTCGCGATGCGGAACAGCGATGGACTGTGGTTGGGTCACAGGTCACTCGCCAGGAGAGTGAATCTCAACATGAGCTACAGAGGAGCAAAAGAGAGGGAGGAAAACCAGTCAGATGGGACTTGGTCCTATGCTTCTGTCACGTAGTTAAAAAACCAAACCAAATTGGGAGCACACGGAAATCTGTAAAAGATGATCTCTGAGGATAACCTCACTGCGGGAGTAAGCGATAGAGAGCCTCATATATACATCTGGGTGGAGGCCATTTACAAAAAAAAGTTTGTTTATATGGATAATTTTGAACAGCAACACATCTTTTCCATGAGCAACCCTTTCCATGACAATCTGACATTATGGGTCAGATACATAGACGATGTCCTGTGTATTTGGAAAGGCAGTAAGTCACTCCTTCTAGACTTTCACACATGGTCGAACTCAAAAAATTCCCATATACAATTCACAATGGATTCCAGCAACGCCCAGATTCCGTTTTTGGATATTTCTATTTATGTGGAGCAAGATCACCTTTTGACCACCCTATTTAGGAAACCCACGGAACGTAACTCTCTATTACAATATGGGAGTCACCACCCTCGAGGCCTCAAAGATAATCTTCCTATTGGCCAATTCTATAGGATAAGAAGAAATTGTTCCACACGTGAGAACTACCAAAAAGAATCTGAAATCCTGAGTGAGCGTCTCATTTTACGTGGATACCCATCCCGAATGGTTAGACGGGCTAAGAAAAGGGCTTGGTACAATCCACGGGAGTCTTTATTAACACCAGACAAGAAGGATTAATCAGAAGCAGACCGGATCATTTGCGTCACCACCTTCTCCACACTGAGCAACGAAATCAAACGCATTATCAACAAAAATTGGTCGATTGTATCAGATGAGATCATGCAGACCCAGCCCCCTCTTCACTCTTTCAAAAGAGCCAAAAACCTCAGGGACATGGTGGTACACTCATACCTGGAACCAGTAACCCAACCTACTCTTACAAGCCTTTGGAATCTACCACCACTACTGGGACACCACAGATGTGGCAACTGTACCGCATGTGAAACCACCATCCAGTTGAAGACCTTTGACTATGGGGAGCGGTCCTACAAACTAAAACATCACACCAACTGCAACTCTAGTTGCGTAATCTACATTATCCAATGCCCTTGCAGACAAGTGTACGTGGGCCAAACACAACAGAAGATTAAGTCACACATCTCTTCCCACTCCAGCAGGTTACGCTGCAATGTGGTTGGTGCTCCCTTAGTTGACCACTGGCAAAAGAAAGGACATGTTGTCTCCGATCTTAGATGGTTTGTAATAGAAAAGGTCTCCTTGGGAAGGAGAGGAGGGAATTTACCATCGGTGCTTAACACTCGTGAATCCAAATGGATGTCCCTCTTAGATTCAATTAAACATGGCCTGAACGAGCAAGATAGCAGTTTAGCTCAGTTGGCAGCCCTGGGTTAACTTAATTGACCATATTTGACCTGATTTAACCGTGCATAAATGTCTCACTTTGGAACAAGTCTGATCTATTCAAAACGTGTATGTGTAGAGCGCTTGTCAATGCAACTCCCTCTTCAACCTCATGTTTGAGAGTTGCAGGGCGTATACCATTTACTGTATCTAATGAGCGTACTCCCCTTTTTTCAGCACATGAGCATAATGGTAATGTCATTCCCCATCCAGCACCTATGTGGGACCCAGTGTTTCCAGCACATGAGCACATCTGTAGTGTAATTCTTAATTTAGTACTTATGTGTGTTTTTTAGTCACAGAGACCATTGAACCCGCCTTCAACCTCTTGGTAGAGAGTTGCGCGGTAAGCCTTTAATTCCAGGAATCATACTGTTATTTACTTGATCCACCAATCCGCCTTCAACCTCATGTGAGAGAGTTGCGCGGTGGGGATCAACAAACTAATGCAATCCTTCTTATAATTTTTCCCAACTTTTCACTAAGATGCTTATAAATGTACACAGAGCTAATGTGCGCTAACAGCCCAAATATTTAATTTTAAGTCATGACTCGTTTTCTTTGTCAACTTTCCCGTGGAGTACCTCTCCTGTTTCCATGATCGACTCGACACTATGTAGCGAGGCCCCGCCCACCCGAACTCCGCGTAGCAGTTCTTGCGGAGTTTCGGACCTGACAGCAGCATAAACGGTACGTGACCACAACACGGCAAGGCGTTTCAGTAATTGAGTTATCCAATCGGCCCTTCCAGCCCCTCACCAGGTCTTGTACTTTTCTTTCAGACCTGTGATCGAGCTCGTCGCCTCGGCCAACGAGCCCATCGGGCGCTTTACCCAGAACGCGTGTACCGTGTACCTGAAACGGACCGGTTTTTCCAAAAAGAAACACATAATAGGTATGAGATGCAGCTGATGCGCTGTTTGCTTTCCATAGCAGCCATTTGTTTTATTGAGTAATCCCAATATTTTGCGCTGCACGTACCCACAACGATTCTTCATGTTTTCCCCTTTAAGAATCTTGATCCGGGTTACCGACATAACCCCGACACAATTTACAACGTTTTCTCCAGCTGACGATTAATATCCAAAACTGTGGACCTTTACCCATCTGCTGCAATTCCTTATGCACAGGTATGCTTTTATCTCCTGACTAAATGCATGACGCTTACCCAGACTTCCCCGCCTGGGTTTGACAACTATTATAGCCATATGTGATGCACCACTGGGTACTCGCCCCCCATAGCTCTTACTACCCTAGTTCATGTTTAATTTTATTTGTAAATGGCCTCCACCCAGATGTATATATGAGGCTCCCTATCGCTTACTCCCGCAGTGAGGTTATCCTCAGAGATCATCTTTTACAGATTTCCGTGTGCTCCCAATTTGGTTTGGTTTTTTAACTACGTGACAGAAGCATAGGACCAAGTCCCATCTGACTGGTTTTCCTCCCTCTCTTTTGCTCCTCTGTAGCTCATGTTGAGATTCACTCTCCTGGCGAGTGACCTGTGACCCAACCACAGTCCATCGCTGTTCCGCATCGCGAGCCAATTAGGCCACGATTCCATGGTAACTCCCTTTTTTCATTCCTACTCACCATCATAGTCTGAATGTACTGACTATGTTGTACCTCTATTTAATTCATTTAATTCATAGGTTTACTATTTTATCCAACAGGACTGCCCCTCACTCCCCCCACCTTCCTAGTCCTGATGAAGACCCCACCTAAGGACTGAACTGAGCCCTCTCATAGGGGTCGAAACGTCGACGGTGTTTTCTACTCAACTTCCGGCACTTGCCCTTTACAGTCTAGTACTGACTTGGTGTCCGTCGAAAGTTTTGCTGTGAAAATCATTTATTATCTTATGCCTTTATAAATTATTTGGCTTTTGCTTTTGTAATTGTTTTGATCCTGTCTATATTGTGTGTACTCATCACCCACAACTGTGTTCATTCATTCCTCACCAACCCTTCCCTTGAGCACTCCCTTTCACCTCTCCCTTTCCTACCGGGGCACAATTTTGTGACAATTATATGAAATTCTTCTGAAGTATCATTTCAAGGTATTGTGAATAAATGACAATACACATTTCTAAAAGTGAAGAATGTTTCTCTAGATTTTCTTTTTAAAATGTTTTGAATTAATTTTTGTTGGTTGTGCAACATAACCTTTCTCCCTGACAGGGACCCCCTTTACATGTACTACTTACCGCCCAGGTCCCCGTGACTGTTTGGGTTAAACCCTTCTTCTTGTAATGTCAATTCTCATAATGACTCTACTGCAGTCTTTCCATCCTTCTCTTTCCTTCCTTAAGGAGTTCTCCACTTACCTTGACTTGTGCCATTTGTGTGCACTTATCAAACTTACAAAGATGATAACACAGACTACAACAATTATATTGGACTTCAAGATGTATCCAAGAATTCCCTTTCCTGGATTAGTAAACCAACTTCCAAGTGCACCAAATTCCTTTCCAATTGTATCCCAAACTCCCTAAGATGCAAGATCATGTATCTCGTGGTGTATCTAATTGATGTTACTTATACAGCCCCTCAGAGCTTTACTTTTAGCAGGGATATAAGTGCAACACTGTTGGACCTTCAGTATCTGACAAACTCCACCTTCCTTTGCCAGTAACCCATCTAACGCAAGACAGTTTTGCCTCACCATCGTTCTTATCCAAACCATTTACCCATCTATGAGTAGCAATGACTGAGCTGTGTTAATTGGTAACTTATTCACAATGGTAGACAACTTCCTGATCAGGATGTTGGTTAGCACCACTCCTAAAGTAGGTATCAGTGCTCCAAATATATCGCCCTCAACTTCACCAGCACTCAGTCCACGTTTTTCTCTATGGCTCAATTTCCTTTCCAAACCTTCCAAATCTTCCATACAATATATCTTTGGAAACACATCTGCCACATAACAAATACCGTACCAATTGTTCAGAAGCCCAGCATACACATTGTTCCCACACACAAAATATATTCCTGGCACCACTTGTACAGCTTCTTGCATGCCTTCCAGGGAGCATCAACTACAAAGATATGGTCACACACACTTTGTCCTCCAAATACAGTGTCATAATGACTCTGAAATTGACTCATGCAGAACTTGCCTCGTTGTTCCCAATCTAAAGCTATAGGACCTAGCTTCCTTTAGCCTCGTGAGCTAACTCCTCCTTGGTCCAGTCAAACTTTCTGTCCCGATTAGTTAGCTTATCAATTAACCCTCTATGTCTATCTTCTACTTGATCTACAAATTTCGTTTCTATGTCTCTTAATATGCAGGTTAAATTATGTCTATGCACATAAGCAGTGTCTAATGTTATTGTGGGAGCAAAATATTGTCCCTTTTTCTCTTCCTGCTTATAATAATCTTATTTGTTCAAATTTTTATAAGCAGGTATTTCTGAGAGTACAATGAAGGGGTGATTGCATTACCTCAAGTGTAAATGCATCCCTGCGGGTGGGCACTCTGCAGTGGTTCGTTGTCATGAAACAATCAACTCCAATAAATGTAATCAACGAATGCAAAAAAGTTTTCTATACGTTGATGAGTACGTTATTTTGCATTTTCTTGTAGTGCTCCTTGACAAAGAGCCAACCGGCTCGAAATGCATCGGAGCTCGTATGTTCAACCTTGATGTTATCATTGATGGTGAATTTTGAAAAACAGTATGGATATTGAAAACTGAGAATATATCAGTTCAAAAAATGTCAAAGTAAACCGTGGATCTTTTGAACTCAAATGAGCATTCGTTGATTACATTTATTGGAGTTGATTGTTTCATGACAACGAACCACTACAGAGTGCCCACACGCAGGGATGCATTTACACTTGAGGTAATGCACTCACCCCTTCATTGATTATTCGGCGTACTCGCACAGTTACGTCACCTGCCGGAGCACCTGAAAACTACCCAAATCATAATACCTTCTTACACAATCCCTATTACGAAACAAGGTTGTGCGCCGTGCCTACATCCTTTCTTGATTTCTGAGAGTACCACATCATAATTTAAGTAGTAGTACTCGTAATGACTTTTTTCCATAAAACATAATAAGGAGCAAACTAAAACTAATACCATACAACAAAGGTAAGTGATGGTAGCTAATCCCCTCCTCGACCAAAGCAGGCAATTGCATACACACATAGAAATCTCTCTCTTCCATGGTATTGACATATTCATAAAGCAACTTAGCATAAGCATTCAGCGTATAATCACCTTTAGACAAATCTACATGCACAAAGCAACTTATTTGCTCTATTAAGCCTTTACCAGAGCCTAATATACCCTCCTTTGAGGCAGCAGTGGTAGGTGTGAATGTCCCATGTACCTCCACTCCCTATTCCTCAATTTTGTGTGCGCTCAAAATGGACTCAGTGATGACTACATTTATTACTATAATTACTCCTACAATGACTGTACCTATAAAATATTTGTATTAGAATTTCCAGACTCCATTTTCAAAGTGGCTCGGACTGCAGTTGTAAGAGAATCAATTGCACAGAGTCTCTTCTCTCTGCCTCTTATTCACTTGCAACAAAATCTTTGAGCAACTTTTCCTTGACTCCTGGAAAGTTCTTTTAACAGTCTTGCACAATATTTACACAGCTTAGAAAACTTCCCTAGCCCTCTGTCTTCTTTTAAATGAAAAAGTCCCTCTGGCCTAGGTTATCTTCTTTCAAGCAACTTATTTAAAGCACAAAAGGTCAATTTACATCCCTTATGAGTTCATAGCCAATCTCCTCAATGACTTGTAACAGCTCATCTCTCAATGCTGCAATCTCTTGAGACTGTGGAGCTCCGAAGATTGAAAATTTAAAGTTTTGCAGAATCAGAGTCTGTAAGCCACTCAACCTTGGTGGAAAAGGCACAGTCAGTGATAGAAGTGCATTAGCCTTGATTCCAGAAACTTTCAGCAATATCTCAACAATCAGTATCGAAATCTCGGACCTCGCTCTCCCTGGCATTTGTAACCAGATAAGTCCACTCCGGAGAGGAAAATCTCCAACACAGAAATCTTGTTCTCCTGGATCTCCTAGCACTTCCTGTGGCTTGCTCAATGTCACTTAGATCATACTCTAAAGATTGACTTATTGGTGCAAGTTCTCTTTCTCTTTCGGATGCCAGTCTCAGATTCCTTCTGTATCTCACAGGGCACGTTTCATCTGCAGCATCCTTCTTCCTTGACCACACACAACCATTTCCACACCAGTTTCTTCTGCTGAGTCAGACTCTGTTACACTCGCAATGTTACCCTCTCCCTCAGAGTCTATACCAGGGTCTTGTGTAGCTTGACTCCCTCAGCCTGATCTGGTGGGTGTCCAGCTCCTTCAGGAACCACCACAGCTTGGCTTGCCCTCTCTGGTGATCCCTCGGTAATGGCTGGAAAAGCCTCTGGGAGAGGAGCTGTTTCATCAGCGGAACATGTGACTCGTCAGTTACAGAAATCATGGATCTAGTTAGGTACTCCTCCACACTTTACAGCAGTATTCATCACCAATATTACATGATATGGTCCATGTCACCGAGAGTCAAGACAGTTTTTCCTCATGTGCTTTTGGACAAGCACCCAATCACCTTGTCTCAGGTTGTGGCAGAGGTCTTTCGAAGACTGTGCAGTTGCTGCTTCAAGATGTTGAAGCACATACTTTAGCCAGTTCGCCTTTAAGGTCCCGTTAATTTGCTCCACTATGCCCGATGCATCCTGCCTGTAACTACAATGCAGTCTTTGATCCACACTCAGGGCAGTGCACAACAATTTCATGACTTCAATATGAAAGTGTGTCTTCAGGTAAGGGGTACTACCAGTGTTCACACACAATTAGTCAGGACCCAATTGTGGCTGTAGCACTTACCTATCCCGTGGTTTCACCCAGGGACCACCTAGTACAGGTAAGTTTTCACATATGTGATAGGTTTATGCCCTTAATATCATATAGAGTCTTACTGTGATGAAATCCCAAATTATGAATTTGGCGTAGTGTATACAGGAAGTAGAGTACTCTGTTGCTATAATCTTTTCTTTTTTATTTGAAAACAAGTGAAAACAAAGGACAGCTGACATGTGTTTAGCCCAAAGGGCCAGCAGGCCAGGCCTTTTTCAAGGCAGGTTATGCCTTATTTTGATTGTAAGGTCTATAGTCGTAACAGAAATAATCTGGTTTCTCAGGCATACCCGAGCGGGAGGTGTAAACTCAATCTCTGCGGTTCGATTTGGACCACAGAGATTGAGTTTATGCATCACGCATATGCATATAACAACAGAGTACTCTACTTACTGTATGTACCACACCAAATTCAGAATTTGGGATATCATCAAACTGAGGCCCTATATGATATTGAGGGCACAAACCTATTACACATGTGAAAACTTTCATTTTGAAAGGGTGTTCCTCTGTCCGACTCCAATGTAGTTGGAAATCCGAATCTAGGAATAAGTTCTCTCACCAATAACTTGCTACTGTTAGACTGTCACACCTTCTAATTGGAGAAGCTTCTACCCATTCAGAAAAGATGCACACGACAACCAAGATGTATCTCAACCCATTACACACAGGCATCTCAAAAAATCCAATTGGATCCAATTGAAAGGACCCACCGATCTGCCAATGTGGCTCAAGGCAACAATGTCCTTTTTCCCAGCATTCATTTGTTAGCAGGTGACACACCAATGACACACTGCTTCTGCAATCAAGCGAAACCTCGGACTGAACAAAGTTTCCCTGAACAATCTCACCATTGCATCTTTCCTATATGAGCTGCTCCATGTATTGCCTTGCCATTGTGTTTAACAAACAATCAGTAATATTGCCCTACCATCAGTTGAAACCCATGTCATTTTCCCCTTTCTCACAACCTGCTCTGATCCAACCCGCTTGTTCCTGATCTGTGGCTTCCATTTGCAAACGCCAGACTTCAACCCATGTGTCAGCAACAAATAGCATCATGCTGAGTTCGGACTTCTCTGCACTCTCGCCAATGTATTCCACATTGACAATGCATGGATGTGTAGCACAAAATCAAGTAACTTCATCTGCATATCGATTCCCTATGGTAACAAAGTCGCCTCCTCTTCCATGGGCTGTGCACTTGACGATAGCCACTTCCCTTTGCAATTGCAATTCCAGTAGTGGTCTCATATATTCTCCTATTCTAATGGAAGAAACTGATAATATTAGTTGCCCTCTCTGCGACCATAGCTGTCTGAAGTCATATAGCACACCGACACCGTACTGGCTATCGGTATAGATGATGACTCCGATTTGTTCAGAGACAAGACATGCACCGGTCAGAGCAATGATTTCAGATACCTGTGTGGAGTGTGCTCCCTGTAAACAAGCAGCTTCCACCACTCCAGAGATGGTACAGACAGCAAACACTGTTCTCATATGACCTGCATTGTCTCTTATACATGAACCATCAACAAAGAGGAGTTGATCAGGATAAGACAATGGTTCATCGACAATGTCAGATCTCAGCATGGTGCAGATCTCTGTAACATGCAGACAGTCATGGTCTTTACAATCTTCACCATCAGCATTTGGAGCAGGTAACAAGGTAGGATTTAACACAGAACAACATTTCAGGGTCACATTCTCGGAAGCAAGCAAAACCTGCTCAAATCTTATCAATCTGTGATTTGTAAAATGCTGTGTTTTGGTTCTCTTCATCAGGAGCTCCATGGAGTTCGGTACATATACAGTAAGTGGATGACCATCACAATGCTCTCACATGGTTCAATCCTAGCACCGGTTGCAGCAAAAGATTTGAGGCATCCAGGCAACGCTGAAGCTAAAGGATATAATGTAGCTGAGAAATAAGCCATTGGTCTACTGGCACCTCCATGTGTCTGGGTGAGTACAGAAAGAGCACAACCCTCTTGCTCATGACCGAATAATGTGAATGCTTTGTTGTAATCAGGCATTCCTAAAGCTGGAGCGCAACATAGGCACACTCTCCACGCCACTCCAAGTAAGCAAATAAGCAGTCATTATCCCAAGGTACCGGATCACATGCATCCTTGTGGATCAGCACAATGCCAGACATCATACGGACCCTTTCTCCAGGCTTTGGGATATGTAGGCTTGACATGGCAGGAAAAACGGGAGGTGGCGTGGCCATGATTTATAAACTCCATTTGAGCTGCTCCACCAGTGCCCTTAAAATAACCAATTGTGAGGCCATCCAATTCAGACTCCCTCACATCTTACTTCTCAGGCAGCCTCTTCTATAGGCCTCCAAGAACATGCACTTCTTTGGTAGAGTCCATACCGGATCTCCTGGTAAGCCGAATTATAGCCGAATTATAGAAAAAAGCGCATTAACCACACTAGGTGATTTTAACATCCATTTGGATGATACAAATAACCCCTCATCCAATTGACTTTTAGCCGACCTAGAGGCTATGCAACCTACGCAGGATATGGGTTCTGCAACGCACGAAAAAGGGCACATTCTGGACCCAATCTTTTGCAAGGACCCCAGGGTCCGGGCATTCACCCCTATCCAGAACCCCTGGTCGATGAGAAGGCTCCCTAATCCAAGGCCACAGGTGGCATGGTATGGCTTGGCTTGGCAGTTCGGGCAGGACTGTTCCCATGAGGCACAGGGTCAGACTGATTTGCATATGGCCATGTCTGAACTGGGGTGGTGTGGAGTGCAAAAAAACGATGGATTTAGGCCCAGATCTCTGTACTGGGGTGAATGTATGACATTGTTCTGCATTCTGTACATCAACTGTGGTTTTTGCATTTGTCACCCCGAGTGGGATGGGTATGCTCAGACGTGAGTCCCATGCTCTCCACACCACTGGATTCAAGCAAGCCGGGCTGAAGACGGCTGGAATGCCAGAAACCGGTCCTCGGAAGCGTTTCCGTTCCAGGGAAGGCTTGGCTTGGCAGTTCGGGCAGGACTGTTCCCATGAGGCACAGGGTCAGACTGATTTGCATATGGCCATGTCTGAACTGGGGTGGTGTGGAGTGCAAAAAAACGATGGATTAAGGCCCAGATCTCTGTAATGGGGTGAATGTATGACATTGTTCTGCATTCGGTCCATCAACTGGTTTTTACATTTGTCACCCCGAGTGGGATGGGTATGCTTAGACGGGAGTCCCATGCTCGCCACACCACTGGATTCAAGCAAGCCAGGCTGAAGACGGCTGGAATGTCAGAAACCGGTCCTCAGAAGCTTGTTACCGGTCCAGGGAAGGCATGGCTTGGCAGTTCGGGCTGGACTGTTCCCATGAGGCACAGGGTCAGACTGATTTGCATATGGCCATGTCTGAACTGGGGTGGTGTGGAGTGAAAAAACCGATAGATTTAGGCCCAGGTCTCTGTACTGGGGTGAATGTATGACATTGATCTGCATTCTGTCCATCAACTGTGGTTTTTGCATTTGTCACCCCGAGTGGGATGGGTATGCTCAGACGTGAGTCCCATGCTCTCCACACCACTGGATTCAAGCAAGCCGGGCTGAAGACGGCTGGAATGGCAGAAACCGGTCCTCGGAAGCTTGTTTCCGGTCCAGGGAAGGCATGGCTTGGCAGTTCAGGCTGGACTGTTCCCATGAGGCACAGGGTCAGACTGATTTGCATATGGCCATGTCTGAACTGGGGTGGTGTGGAGTGCAAAAAAACGATGGATTTAGGCCCAGATCTCTGTACTGGGGTGAATGTATGACATTGTTCTGCAATCTGTCCATCAACTGTGGTTTTTGCATGTGTCACCCCGAGTGGGATGGGTATGCTCAGACGTGAGTTCCATGCTCTCCACACCACTGGATTCAAGCAAGCCGGGCTGAAGAAGGCTGGAATGCCAGAAACTAGTCCTCGGAAGCTTGTTTCCGGTCCAGGGAAGGCATGGCTTGGCAGTTCGGGCTGGACTGTTCCCATGAGGCACAGGGTAAGACTTATTTGCATATGGCCATGTCTGAACTGGGGTGGTGTGGTGTGCAAAACAATGATGGATTTAGGCCCAGATCTCTGTACTGGGGTAAATGTATGACATTGTTCTGCATTCTGTCCATCTACTGTGGTTTTTGCATTTGTCACCCCGAGTGGGATGGGTATGCTCAGACGTGAGTCCCAAGCTCTCCACACCACTGGATTCAAGCAAGCCGGGCTGAAGACGGCTGGAATGCCAGAAACCGGTCCTCGGAAGCTTGTTTCCGGTCCAGAGAAGGCATAGCTTGGCCGTTTCGGGCTGGACTGTTCCCATGAGGCACAGGGTCAGACTGATTTGCATATGGCCATGTCTGAACTGGGGTGGTGTGGAGTGCAAAAATGATGGATTTAGGCCCAGATCTCTGTACTGGGGTGAAAGTATGACATTGTTCTGCATTCTGTCCATCAACTGTGGTTTTTGCATTTGTCACCCCGAGTGGGATGGGTATGCTCAGATGTGAGTCCCATGCACTCCACACCACTGGATTCAAGCAAGCCGGGCTGATGACGGCTGGAATGCCAGAAACAGGTCCTCGGAAGCTTGTTTCCGGTCCAGGGAAGACATAGCTTGGCAGTTCGGGCTGGACTGTTCCCATGAGGCACAGGGTCAGACTGATTTGCATATAGCCATGTCTGAACTGGGGTGGCAGAGTGGGCTAAAGAACGGTGATGGATTAAACCCAGGTCCTTTGACTGGGTGTGAGTGTTTGATTGATTCAGATGCTCCGTCCATCACCACCCCCTTTTGTACCGCTTTTGGCCGCCATAAGTGTGGCAGGGTATGCTCAGACTTGAGTCCCTTGCTCACTTTGCCACTGGATTCAAGCAAGCCGAGATGAAGACGGCTGGAATGCCAGAAACCGGTCCTCGGAAGCTTGTTTCCGGTCCAGGGAAGACATGGCTTGGCAGTTCGGGCTGGACTGTTCCCATGAGGCACAGGGTCAGACTGATTTGCATATAGCCATGTCTGAACTGGGGTGGCAGAGTGGGCTAAAGAACGGTGATGGATTAAACCCAGATCCTTTGACTGGGTGTGAGTGTTTGATTGATTCAGATGCTCCGTCCATCACCACCCCCTTTTGTACCGCTTTTGGCCGCCATAGGTGTGGCAGGGCATGCTCAGACGTGAGTCCCTTGCTCACTTTGCCACTGGATTCAAGCAAGCCGGACTGAAGACGGCTGGAATGCCAGTAACCGGTCCTCGGAAGCTTGTTTCTGGTCCAGGGAAGACATGGCTTGGCAGTTCGGGCTGGACTGCTCCCATGAGGCACAGGGTCAGACTGATTTGCATATAGCCATGTCTGAACTGGGGTGGCAGAGTGGGCTAAAGAACGGTGATGGATTAAAACCAGATCCTTTGACTGGGTGTGAGTGTTTGATTGATTCAGATGCTCCGTCCATCACCACCCCCTTTTGTACC
>NW_028241783.1:0-54588 GCF_964263255.1 Lissotriton vulgaris
TTTAGATATAACCTTGGAATCAATACTTGCTGGGTTGCAGACCAGTTCCGGCAAGCCCACCTCTCTGAATTCTTTCCTTATATAAGTAAACTAGCAGCCCGTCCCGACCTTGTCCAGGAGCAACAGGCTTCCCCGACCCCCGCCCGCCCCGACATTGTCCAGCAGCCCGGGCCCCCGCCCGGCCAGTCCCCCGCCTGACCCGACCCCCGCCTGCCCCAACCCCCGCCTGCTCCGACATGGGTCCCCTTACCTCAGTCGCTGCTCCACCCGCCTGTCCGCTGCTCGCACCGCCGCTGGCCTGTCCGCTGATCCTCACGTCACCGCTCCTCCCCCACGCCATGTCCGCCGCTCCCTTACCTCAGCCGCCCTCCTCCAGCCTGTCCGCTGCTCGCACCGTTGCTGGCCTGTGTTCTGCTCCTCACATCCCCGCTCCTCCCCCGTTCCATGTCCGCTGCTCCGCGTCGCGCGCCATGTCCACCGCTCCTCGTCGCGCTCCTGGACGTCGCTCCTCCCCACGCTCCTGACGTGAGCATGCACGTCGCGGCCGGCGCTACTTCGGAGGGACTACTTTTTTTTTTACTGTACATTTTTTAAATAACGTTTTTTTTTAAATGTATATAGCCTATAACCATCTACACACCCTGACGATTCCAACGGTGTATCAGGTGTGTGGACTGGCACTGTGGTTCCCGAGTTTACCCACCTCAAAGGCTGAAAGTTCTTCCTTTATTATAGTAGAATAGATCATGTTATGGCATACACATTATTCACTGGCCCATTACAGCCTTCGTCAGTTGTGCTGCTGGGTTCCCCCAGACATTTAGCCATAATATTAGGGTTTCCAGCCTTAACATATCTCCCAAGTGAACCAGACCCAACTCTGAAAGGCACGTAAAAGCAGGGATTGATTGTGGGACATCCAACAATCTACCCACAAACTTATTTTCTACCTGCTGTACTCACCCTGAAGCTTTATACCCCCACACTTCTGCACCATAAATCGCCACAGAGACACATTTACTCTGGCAGATCTCAGTCATTTGTCTAATTAGTTTTTTACCCAACCTTCTGGCAAATGAGCAGACTGACTTCACAGCTCTTTGAGTATGGGCAGCCTTGGAGCGGTGCAAAATTTGCCAGGTTAAATGTTGGTCCAAAGGAATGCAGAAGTACGTAAAAGTCTTCACTCTTGAGATTTCTGTCCCCTCTAAAACATGACCTGGTTTTCACATTTCTTGAGCCTATATTCATTGTAAAAGATTTTTCTAGATTCGTTTTAAGATTAGGACCCCCACCATAAAAGTATAAAATTTGTCTGAAAGAAGCTGTAAACCCTTAGCGGTCCTGGCCAATAACACAACATTGTCTGAGTACAATATACCTGGAAGGGCTCTTGACTTAATTCCAGGCAGATCTTTCCCTACTTAGGTCAGGTGAGATTCTAAATCATTAATATAGATAAGGAACAAAAGTAGGGCCATAACACACCCTTCTCTAACTCCTAGGTGTGACTAAATATTCTGAGAGAGTTCCCCATCTTTGCCGTAACTTTCCCTTATAGCAGTATCCCAGTACATTCTTTGTCGGAGTTCTACTAAGCTCTGATCATTTCTCAACCTGGCCATGCCTTCCTCCAGCTTCCTCCTGTTTACCATGTTAAAAGCAGAGGAGAGGTCCATAAATGCAAGGTGATTGGAGCCACTTCTAGCCTTACATATTTCCCTATGGTAAGCTGTAGGTTAGGGCGATGATGAATATACATATCAAATGGTTTACAGGTATATTTCCTCGCTGTTCGCTTACGGAATGAGGTTAGGAAATGACCCTTACATTTTTAATCTGATTTTAACAAACTGTTTTTGTACATCATGGTTTTTAGGGATACAGTATTGTTTTAAAGATTAATATATATTGCCCTTATGTTGATCTATGGCTGTTGTTCCAAGCATTAAAAAGTGCACTGGACAGAGACCAGGACTGTGTGCTGTATCATAGCAAATGCACTGTTCCCAGTGACGGTGCAAGCTTGGACCTACACTGGGAACAGCACATTAGTGAACGTTGCACTGGCAGTCTGAAGATGGCAACCCAGACTCTGTTTTAAAGGGAGGGCAGAAATTGCTGTGCATACCAACCAGTGAGTAAGTGCACGCCCCTTCAGGAGAGACCTGGGGGGAGGACGGTGTTCCTGGGACTCATAACCACCAGCACAAAGCAAGTAAATTTCATGAAAGTTCTTAAAGTTTTGAATACATTTGATATCATTTGAAAAGGAAATGTGTGATTTCTCACATTCTAATGGCTGTAATGGTTGAGCCACTGTAAGCACAAATGTCCATGATACACTTTGCAGCTGTGCCATGTCCTTTTCTCAACCATAAAATCCTGTGGGATGCAGACCATTCCTCGGTCGAGGGGAATAGAGAAAATCTGCTGAAGCAAATGGGATAGCAGTCTCCCTTTTCACAATCACAATACATCTGAAGATATTGTGCCCTAGTTAAACAAAGTACAATGGGTATTTTGAGTCATCAGGAGAGGGGGCCATGATAGGTATAGGGCGACACAGCACCCTTAATGTCTGTGGGCCCGATTCACAGAACTAACTTAAGACAAAATCCTAAACTTACTACCATTTTCGTATTCCCAGAAGGCACAAACTCTTTTTGGTATTCACAGAAGACACTTACTCATTTCGGTATTCACAGAAGTTAGGAGTCCTAACTTTAGGACTACTAAATGCCTTCTGTGAATACCGAAAGTCCTAAAGTTAGGATTTTTCTCAGTTTAGGAGTAGTAAAGTTAGGACTCCTAACTTTAGGACTCCTAAATGCCTTCTGTGAATACCGAAAGTCTTAAAATTAGGATTTTTCTAAATTTAGTAGTAGTAAAGTTAGGACTCCTAACTTTAGGACTCCTAAATGCCTTCTGTTAATACCGAAAGTCCTAAAGTTAGGATTTTTCTCAGTTTAGGTGTAGTAAAGTTAGGACTCCTAACTTTAGGACTCCTAAATGCCTTCTGTGAATACCGAAAGTCTTAAAATTAGGAATTTTCTCAATTTAGTAGTAGTAAAGTTAGGACTCCTAACTTTAGGACTCCTAAATGCCTTCTGTGAATACTGAAAGTCTTAAAATTAGGATTTTTCTCAGTTTAGTAGTAGTAAAGTTGACACACAGAAGGCATTTAGGAGTCCTAAAGTTAGGACTCCTAACTTCTGTGAATACCGAAATGAGTAAGTGCCTTCTGTGAATACCAAAATGAGTAAGTGACTGTGAATACCAAAATGGTAGTAAGTTGTCTTAAGTTAGTTCTGTGAATCGGGCCCTGTGTGACTACATGGGTGCGTCCTCCTCCTCCCATACTACTTTAGGAGATTTCATTAAAGGGAATAAAGATTGAACATTCTTTTATCAAGTAGGTTAGTAGGCCTTTACATGCCTGGATTTTCGTGTTGAATGTGTGTGCCTCCCCCCCCATTAGTGGAGTTGGACGGTTATCAACTAAATATATATATTTTTTTTTGCCAGGGCACCTTTTTGTACTGATAAAAGCCTTGGACCTATTGAGGACTCATTTTTGGGGCTGAGACATGTTGTCAAACTTGATAGGGTAATAGGACCATTACATCCCTTAATTTACCCCTCCGTAATAGTGTTTTTAACCATACCTGAGCAACAACTAATAACAGAGATAACTTGGTTGTTCTAGGTATTTTTAATCTAAAAAGACCCCGGTTGCAATTTATATCAAAAGTGCTCCCTGGAATATGGTTAAGCCCATTCTGGTTTTTAGGCACCATGATGGGACACGATGATGAAGCATGCCACGACTCGAGTGGGTGAGGGTCCGGCAAAACACTTTGATTTGTCCCTATTGTATAGGCTGACACTGATTGGTTATTCAAATAACCAATCTGCTTGGTTAAAATAGTGTGGGATATCTTCAGCTGTGCCATGTCAACCATTTTCCCTAAGATTTGCTGTGCTTTTCAAGACACCCATTTGGAAAACTCTGAGATTAGGAAACACTGATTGGTTTCCTGATCCTCCAGTAATCAAGTGGTAGGTCCAATTAAACACTTCTGCACAAGACATGAGTAGTCACACCATGTTTGAATTTGATATTCAGTCCATTCATCTAGGGTCGATGCCTCCCCATGTAAATTTAGTCTATTGACTATGGGAACTTTGTTCTTTGTGTTTTTTATATGTTGGAAGATCAAATAACATTAAATGCCTTGGTTTTGCAATAATGAGGGTGAACATTGGAACATGAGCAAACAGGAGATAATTTGCTATCTATATTGGTGCATCTGTTATTACGTCTACATTTAGCTCATCCCAAGTATCTTTATATTGTGAGAATCACAATTAGAAAATGAGAAGATATATGCTGCTCACCATGGACACAGCCTAACAAATACCATATCCCCAGTATCCTAGCTTCTTCTTTAAATCCTGTTGTTTGGGTCCAGGGCCTGTCTGGGATAAATATAAAAGGGAGAGCATTTGCTAAAAAATAGGCAAACGCAGTGCGGCAACCAAATTTGCTATACTGAGTTCCGCTAAGGGAGCAAGAGCATTGCAGAGCCATATCTACTAAAATATGGCTCTGCTGCTGAGTCACTTAGTGTTGGCACACAAACCTGGCAGCATGCACACACCTTTGCAACATGTCTATCATACGTTACCTACCAGAACAAAATACTTTACTTAGACTAACTTAAACACTTTTCACACATTGGTTGTGTGCTGTACCATTCAGCAGGCATGCAAAGTGACAAGAGTTAAGAGGAATTTTTCCGTGTTAGCGCTTGTCTGAAAGAGGAGTTATTTTTTGGCAACAATGCCCTTTCTATTAAGCTCAGTAGATATGGCTTTGGGGTATTGTGGGAACACTTATGTACCAACCAGGGGACATCCTGTTGACCCACAGATGTGCCAAACAGTATTTGTGTTATTTGTAGGACTTCTTTCTGCTGTGGAATAAATACTTTATCAAAACTTTGCAATGCTTTACAGTGCTACTTTGCTGTGCACTAAGTCTTAATAAATCTGGACCAACTACTTTTACTGAGGCAGGACCCTGAGCAGTTTACATGACCAGTTGAATATAGGCAGTGGCCCCCAAAAAGCATTTGAGGAAAAGAACAAGTGGTGTCCTTCACAGAAATCCTATGTGGAGAGAAATGCTGCGTCAGCCTTGTTGGTTGGATTTTCAATCTGTCCACTGCCAAGACAGTGAAGAATAAGAGGGACCTACACTCCAGCTTCACGAACACTTTTTGGGACACAACTTGCTTGAACTCTGGTACTATTGGTGCTTCAGGAACATTGTGGTGTTTGCTGCCTGTACACTCCTGGCTAGGAACAAGCCTGAAGGCCCTACAGAAGGTTTGTTATCATGTTCTGTTGCAACATGCCTGTATGGAAACCCCGCGCCAGCCAAATAAGACCAGAGACATGGACAACACACATTGAATTCATATCCAGCGGTCCCCAGAGATCACAGGATGGCTGTCTCAAGAACTGTCTCTACAAAGGAGGTGAGTTGAGTGACTCTGCCTCGCGATCACACTCCCTCCCTTTCTGACTTGCATTTATTTGGTTCTTTTTTTACTCTGTTGCTTTGGTGAGTTGAAGCCTGTTAACTTGCACCCATACACTGTGGGTAAGAATGCAGCCTTTTTCCTTCCATCACCATGGCTGTCCTTGCGGTTAAGGAGCTGCTGACAGGGAATATAAGATTCCCATTTTAAAGGCGAGTCCTATTCTAAGAAATCAAATCCACATAACCATAAACCGGGAGATAACCATAGCTTCTGGGCTGCAGAAGCTCGCTTTTTTGAACTCTAACACACTGGACTTTGGCTGTGACTGTTTATGACACACTTTGTTTTTGTTAGCCATTGTACTTTGTTTTTTTCAACTTGGTTTTTGATGTCTGTAGACTTGTAAATGGTAAAGGTTTGTGAACATGACAAGAAGTAGCTTCGTTTTCTGCCGGTAAGACTGTGATTTTCAATTTTACAGTATTGCGTTTGTAGTAACCAAGTGACTGTGAATGGTACATGTATGAATCATTGAATCACTCTTGTAAGTGCATCACTTTTTGCTTGTCTCTTCTCTTTGTGGCTCGATAACAAGTAGCCAGTAAAATGTGCTGTAATGCCTGGCCTGGTGTGTTACTGATTTCAACCAAATATGCACCATAAACGCCTTTTACGGATTTAAATCTAAATATATGAATCCTGGAATTATTGTGTCATTTACTACATGTTTGCCTTAAAGTCCAGGCCATTAGCTGCTTTTATTATCTTTTTTTATTATTTTTCAGCTGTGGGCTGAGCCAACATGTGTAGAGAGGGGCCTGGCCATGGAAGCGGAGGAGGAGTGGTAGGTGCACTTTTAACTGTGCATGTCAGTTTGGCCGTCCGTCTTAGGATGCGCACTTAGGTTTCACCAACTTAGCTGTACTGCACAGCCGGGTTGGAGAAATAGTGCATACCCCCAAAGTCTGAGCGATCCTTAGTCCAACCCGCTCAGGCCAATCCCGCTCTGCTCTAAAGCATTAGAGCAGCATGGGGATTGGATGGGGAGTCCCTGATGCTGTCCCAGGGACTGCTGGAACCTGGAACTGGAAGCAGAGGAGTGCAAGGCGGCTTGCAGAACCAGGTAAGTCTTTAAATTATTATTTTTTAATTATTAAAACCACACTGCAAGTTCCAACCCATGGCTCCTCCACCCGACTCTCCACACTTTGTCTGTGTCGGCCACCACTGCTGCTCAGTATAGGGGTCCTGGTTCATCTGAGGTATATAATGTTTATTGACAGCAGATTTGATGTTATTACTGTGTTGTATTACTGTTTCATTGTGTTGTGTTTTTGCTACATTCTACTATGCGACTTCGGTTTAAATGGAAAATATAATATATGTGTATATTTGAAAAATGATATTAAAGGGATACATACTTAGAAAATGTACAACTGGCTGGATTTTCAAATTTTCATTCCAAATGTAAAAATTGCATTATACTGCGCCAAGGCTGGCTCTGCTAAGCCTGCTACACCTGCTGTATCGTCCAACCAGCCCAGGTACTCACCAATAATCACACCACATACAAAGAGTATTTTTACATGACTTTATTCCGTTGCGTGTAAGTCAGAACTCAACATTCTTAGCCTGCATTCAACTCATCTCTGCAATGCTTATGTCATAGGCCAACGGTGTACAGTGGGAACCAAAAGAGTTTCAGTGTTCTTATATATACAAGACACTACATCTACTGCTTAGTTAAATTAAAAGTTACAACTTTTTCAAAATAAGTAAATAAATAAATAAATTAAGAAATAAATAAATACACAAAATAAAACCATGAATAAATGCACAGATAATCATAGATATACAAACAATTACAATTCTTCAATTAAGCGTTGTGGTACCTTAATCACACATGCTGATTGGGTCACTGAAAACGGGGAACTGGCAATCGAAGTATCAGTTATCTGCACAGGTGAGGTGGAATTATCAACAGACACAGAGGCCCCCATTAGGATGGCGGTCAGACTTTGCCCACCCGCCATCCCATCGTGGAAAGGGACCGCCTGTCATAAGGGCAGGGGTCCCATGGGGGAAGTTAAGATGCGCCCGCCACAGTGGCTGGCGCATCCTGTATTTTTAACATTGTGGCCCGCCACAATGGTAAAAATACGTGTATTGCATTTCAAAGCACAACGTGACAGGCACCGAGCAGTGCCTGCCACATTGCTCCTTGAAATGCTGGGGGGTACCATGGATACCCCCCATGTGCACCCCACCCCCCCGGAGTCCCTGGGGGCCCGCAACGGGCCCCCAAAGCAGACTCCACATGCCTTTCCGTGGAGTCAATGGCGCCAGAGAAAGGCATTTCAAAATGCCCATACTAATATGGCTGGCGGTGTCTGATAGACACCACCACCATAGAGAACCCTTTTCCGCCCGGTCGCAAGGCGACCAGTGCGGAAAAGTGGCGGATGGTCTTTCCGCCTGCCGCGGACCCCCCAGCCATAATAATATGGCTGGGGGTCATTCCGGCATGGATGGCGGGCGGATCGCCCCCGCCAGGCATCCTAATGGGGTCCAGAGTCATCAGCAGTTGGTGACTGGTGGGCCACATTTCGAAAATGAGAGGAATCTCTTGTAAGGGCTTTCCCAGAAAGGAGGGCACTCACCATGTGTCCTTTGGTACTAATGTTGGTAAAGGGTTCAGCCTCTATGTTGTCTGACAAGCACTCGATCTCCTGTTGTCAAGGTGATGTATTTTACATGATGTTTGTTTTGCGACCAAAGTCTGTAGCATTAATGCATTTCTCATTCTTGGATCTGAGGTTGGTCCACTGGGGCAGCTTAGTCGTCATGGCTCTTCCAAAGCATGAGAGTTGCAGGGCTTTCCCGTGTTGTTTAGTGAGGAGTCAAATGGCAAGCTCGAAGAGAGGTTGAACTTCTCCAAGGCTGCAAACTGAACAGCTTTCTTTATAGTACTCAAGAACCGTTCTACCAGACCATGGGCCTAGGACAAAAGAGGAGTGCTTTTTGATGCTTTATATTTAAGTGATTTAGAAATTCTTTGAATTCTCAACTATTAAAAAGTGGTCCGGTGCAAGATTTTAAAATTGCAGGTACACCCCATGTTGCAAACATACCATCCAATTTTTTAATAACCTTTTCATGCGTAGTGGATGAAAGGTCTTTTACCAATAGAAAACTGAAGCATTTGTAAACAATATGTCGACGATGATGTCCATTCTCAAGAGGACCAAAAGAAGCCATTAGCAATTTTCTCCCAAGCATGATATTGCAATTTTAACATGTACAAACAGTGCTGAATAACTTGAGATGAAAGACAGTTGCATATGTGACAAGTCTTCAACTCTTTTTCAACCCTTTCATCAAGATACAGAATTGAGAGTCAATCACAATTAGCTCTCTTATTGGCAACTTTTCCTTGATGTCCCTCATGGGCGACGTTGATCACTTGTTGTCGAAGACTCGCGGGAACAACAATTCATGTACCTCTCAGAATGAGGCTTTCTTGCAGCAATGAAAGTTCATCTATCAAAGTTTTGAACTTCAAATACTCACTGTAATTAGTGAGTGGTCTAAAGTGATGGTTCTATAATTGGAAAACAATAATGTTTTTTAACTTTAACATTTCACTTGCTTGGCTTGTGTTTGTTCTAAATTGTTTTAAAGACATGCCGGCGGCTGTACTCGATTTCACAATAAAATTGATGAAAGCCTCAGCTGTCTTAGATGGGATACTTCGGCATTGTAATGACACTCTTGAAAAATAATCAGCAGGATTCTGATCTTTCCCTGGAAGATGAAGAATTGTGTGGGTGTATTCTTGTACCCTCAAATCTCAACCTTCTATTCTAGAAGGAATTTGGCATTGGAATTGCTGAATATCGTCAGCAGTGCTGATGATCACTCACTACTGTAAAGGGATTTCCATACAGAAACACATGGAAATATTTGCAAACCCAAACCACTAGCAAACTTTCTTTTTTCAGTTCTGAGCACGCATGTTCCATTTGTGACAGGCTTTTACTGGTGTATGCCACTATATGTCTCCGGACATTTGACTGTCCTTTGTACTGCGCAAGGACTGCTCTTAACCCAACAGAACTAGCATCAACTACAATCTCTGAATAACATTTGGGATCAAAATAGACCATTTAAGTGGCACTCTCAATAGCTTGCTTGATCTTTTGGTAGCTCTTCTCATATTCTCATGACCAATGAAAAGACACACTATTTTTCTTTAGTTCTCGTAACGGTGCACTGACTGTAGCAAAGGCTCGTATATATCTAGAACAGTAACTGACCATTCCAAGAAATGATTATAACATTGAAATATCTTGTGGGAGATTTGCAGTAGACAAAGCGTGTAGTTTAGCTGGATCATGTTTCATACTTTCATCAGAAAAAACATGTTGAAAGAATTTCTAGCTTTTCTTGTGGAACTCACATTTGCCAGCATTCATAGTTAAGCCTGCATCATTCAGCAAACAACATACTTGCATGAGAGCTTTGTCATGCTCTATCTTTGTAGCTCCTATAATCAATATGTCGTCACTATAGTTAAATGCATTTACTACTGGCTGTATGATACATCAAAAGACGTCTTGGAAAAGTTCTGCAATAGGGGTTATACCAAAACTCAATCGTTTGTAGGAAAACAAACATATATGAGTAGAAAAGGTTGCCATGTACCTGGATTTTTTTTCAAGTTCCAATTGTTGATATCCTTTATTTAGGTTGAGTTGAGAAAAGAACTCCGCGCCATTCAGTTGTGTTATCATATCAGCAATGTGGGGACCAGGATGTCTCTTTCGCTCAAATGACTTGTTGGCCTGACGAATGTCAATGCATGTGTGTACAGTTTCTTCGCTGTCTCTTTTAGGTACAATTACAATGGCAGAATACCATAGTGTTATAACAGTGAAGCAGTCAATGATATCATGTTTAAGCAACAAACTAAGTTCCTTTTCAACAGCTTCTTACAAGTGAAACACAACTCCTCCATGTCTTTGAGCAACAGGACGAACATCTTCATTTATGTGTAACTTTACTTTCAATGTTTTGAGTTTTCCTAACCCGTGAAATAATGAAGGACGTTGACTTACAATTTCATAATGAATATTCATATTGTAGTTCACTGATGTCAGTCCCATATCATCAGCGGTGTTGAAGGTCAGCAGACAGGCACTTAAAGCTGTTCATTGAAGTACATGAATGGGCACTTGTACCACAGTTTTCTTATGTTTCATTGTGGCTACAAATGAACCTACACACTTTAAGGGTGTTGAGGCAGCCCATGTGTATACTTTAGTGTTTGACTGTGTAGGTTGTGGTAATGGAGTTAACTCTTGATACGTCCTAAGGCATGATATTTATCGATGCATCGCTATCAATTATGAAAAGTATTGTACACCAGTTTATCTTTAGAGTGATATTCAGACAATGTTTGAATGTTTGTGGTATTTTTTCATGTCGATTTTTCTTCACCTTGTATTTTTCCTCATTTTCGACTAGTCCCACATTTGTATGCTTTTTTAAGTAAACATCGACGTTGCACAATTGTCATTGTCACTTTCACTGTAAACTTATACTGTGGAACTCTTTGGTGATCATTTAGACGATGATCAACTTCGTTTGGTGTTGACTAGTCTCAGTAGGTGTGACCACTTGGCGGTTTGGGAGAGCATAGAATGGCGCTGAAGTAGTGTTCAGTTGGCAATTATGTCTTCACACTGGGATGCACTTACTTTTCTCTTCGTCTTGCAAGTTGTCATGAAATGGTTCATAACTGATGCATATCTGTCCAATGACAGGACATTTACCTATGTGTGGCAAAGACAGTTCACATCTGTAACCCGTTTTCTTTTTCTATGGAGACATCGCCTTGTGCCCCTCGGCCTTTTATCTTGTCTTACTTTTCATGTTCATGGCTGATGTACTTTGCACACCTCCGGCCACCTTGTCCGTCACTTGATGATCAGCACTCTCTTAAGCACGGGCAGCCTTGAGAACTTGCTCTGATGCTCAGAGTTTGTTTCAGCATTTGTCATTTTAAGGAATCTGACAGACATCCATGGATTACTCTGAGGTGGGTAGCTTCCTCATCATTAAATTAATTGATTTTACAGTGCTTAACCAGAACATCCAGTCTCTCACTAAACTCATCGATGGTTTCACCTGGTCTCTGGCATGCTTGACTTAATATACATTGGTTATAATCCACAATTGGCGCTGGATTAAATTCGACATTCCAGGCTGTTTTGATTTGAACGCACTTCACTTCACCTTCTTGTGGTATCTTTTTCAACTCTTCTTTCACTCCTTCACCAGCTATGTTTCTAGATACTTTATGATCTTTTTCATCTATTGCATCTATGAACTCTACAAAAGTCTATAGCCATGCAGTCCATCTATTAGCAATATTGTGTTTTTTGGCAGTATCAAATGCAGTTGTTCGTTTTAAGAATGCAGCAGCCATCTATACATTGGAGGGCAGTAGTGGTATCTCAGGTGCTTCCTGTGGAACTTGATTAGGCAGAATTTCTATAGCATCTTGTGACGTGCTGGCTTCAGTGTCATACTTAATGACTTTTGGAGCTTGGATTCGCCCTAGCTCTCCATTGGTGCTCTTTAACTTATGGCTGGTTGACCACTCATCTGGGACAGCTCCTTAAGCACAACCCATCTGACCCTCCTTCTGGGGTTATTCCACTGCAAATTGTTGCGCAATGAGTTGTTAGTGGTTTTGGTAAGTAGATAAAACTTGTATTCTACTAGTCCATAAAAGCAGATGAAGTCAGCATTGTGCTTAAATGTTTCTTCACAAACACCTGGTTAATATCTTTTTTGATGCACATGAATTTCAGTTTGCCTTGTACTGAACTATGGCTGTGCAATGCTTGTAACCTGGTTGCATACTCCTTTAGCGTTCTTACTCCGTATAGCGTATGGTGTTAATTTGTGTAATGGCGCAGTACCTTTTATTTGCGGCCCTTTCATTTACTTCCTGGCCAACGACAGTTGGAGAGTTTCAATGTCACTTTCTTTATCTTTAAGCATTGTATACAGGCTGGTGTTGTGCTGACACTCCACTGATGCCAGCATCGATTCTGCACTTCGACTACAGCACACATGGCATGCATGAGCAATTTGCTGGACAATGGCAAACTCTACATAAGAGCACTTTCAGTGCACAGGCTTCGTATCCTCTATCTCTATCTGCCAGTTGCAGTGTCCTATCAGCCCAGGCACTCACCAAGAACCACTCCACACACAGAGAGTATTTTTACACATTTTTATTCCACTGCATGTAAGTCAAAACTCATCATTCTAAGACTGCATTCAACTCATCTCTCCAATTCTTGTGCCACAGACTTACGGTGTACAGTGGGAACCAAAAGAGTTCCAGCATTCTTTTATTTACAAGACACTACACCTGCTACAGAGTTAATCCTTTTCCTGCCTGTTTTTGTCTACCTGGAGAATCAAGGTGCCCAATGAGGAAAACTCTCAATCATAATCTCAGTGTTTAGATCCCCACCCACGTCATCACTCTTAGTTTTGGCAGTGTTTGCCAGTTTCTGCAACTGGAGAAGTCATGAGAAAAGCAGGAGACACCTAAACAGGCTGGTGCATAAAATGATAACTTAGCAGCAACACATGACGTCCAGCTGGAGCTATCGCATAGACTAGATCAAAATATGTGTTTTTTTAACAAAAGTGTTAGGCTTATACGCTAATATACGCTAATAAGATGCCACATTTGTAGATCAAGCATATAGTACGCTTTCCTTCCACACTCACTCTGATTTGCTTTATTATTACTGAAGTTATCCCATTTTTTGTAACATTTCTGCCCAAAAAGCATGACCTTCAAAAGATGAACAGATTCGTTTTTTAACCTTTGATCCATTGGGGAAAAAATTCTATGGTCAGACGGTGTAAGCAATAGTAAGTGTATTACATGCAAAATAAAATACAGTTAGACCTACAAAATCAATTTTTATGCATTATATTAACAGCTATGTTTTTTTACCATATCCAGAATAGAATTGAGTTGAAAGTGCCTTGATATCATACCAGGCCCTTTTATCACTGGCCTTGTGCATTATTATAACAAGGTACGAGAGGCTTAAACACATAACTTATTTTTCACAAGCGAAAAGCTGCAGCAGACTGGGATGGCAGCAAAAAGGACACAAAATCTGAAATAAAAAGACAAAGTCAAGGTGGCAGTCTAAAATAGAATGAGTATACTGGTACTGAAGAAAGAAGACTGATAAAGAAGGGGAAAAGGTGGAACAGAAAAAGCATAAGGAATGAGTGACTAGAGGATGGGAGAGAAGGTAAAGTAAGAGAGAGCAGAGGGTTTTAGCAACGCGAAAGACATCGACTGCCGCAGTAAGGCCGAGAGGAGAAAATTCACCATCTTTTGTGTTGTTAGAACCCCTTTCAGAGGGTCACAGGGCACACAGGGACTACAGGGCCCAACCGAAGGGGTTGTGGCCTTTTACTCCTGATGTTCCTGAGCAACTGAGCCATGTACCCTTTCTGCACTTGACTCTTAGTGTATGCATGGTCCAAGCAGTACAAGGCTCTCTTTTTTTTACTGGATTTGAGGAGGGGGTTTGGTGTGTATACAGATTAGTGAACACGGCCATACAAATCAAAATGCACACAACAATAAATCATGGTCCTGCCAAATACGCATTCTTATAGCGAAAAAAATATATATATTTTCTACTAACTACCTACCATAGAAAAAATACAACATATACAAACACAATTACGCAATCCTCCCCTGAGGTCAGGCTGTAGTGCAATCTGGCTGATCCCTGTCCCACTCACTTCTCACATTAGCGATTGTGGTTATTCAATATACATTATTGGTCAAATCCAGGGCTGCTCCACTAATATTCTGAGTCTCAAGAGTCTACAACAACTATGGTTTAAAGTCAATAGTATTCCAGTTCACACACACTTGATTTAGCAGCAAGTTCCCTCTAGGGCCGTCTAACTTGAAACATGTTACACCCGCTCTGGCAAAAGTAAGGTGTTTGGAGTCCTGAAGTGTGCCCTGTCCATGGGCGCTTTCAGCAGCTTCCAATCCAAGTCAGGTGATTCAGCCGCAGGTGGACTCAGCAGCTGCACTCAGCAGGTGCAGTCTCTCCCCCCCTGGCTTTTGCGCTCCTGCTGTGATTGAAGGTGTCCTGCGGCTTCTCCTATGAGGTAAGTGTTCACATGCTCCCAAATGGGGGATGGCAATTTCAATCTTGATCTTGGTCCTACACTTGATTGACAGTGCTCCCACAGTGTCTCACCCATTCAACTTGGTTAAACCACTCACAGTCCTTGTTGCTTCCAGTGACCTACTGGTCACCACCGCTCACTGTACATGGGCTTCAGCCCGTTCAACAAGGAAGAGTTATCCTCAACGGCCCTTCCTGGCATACAGGGTTGCTCCACTACTGCCACATGTTAGTCTTTTACCTCAGCATCCCATCCTGAGATACAGGGTTGCTGCACAAAGCTTTGGATCCCCTTCTTATAGTCCATTTCGATTTAGGGTCTGAGTCATTGAAGTTTTATATTGGGGTTCTGCTTTGTTTATAAAGTGCATACTCTTCTGCTCCCTCTTCCTCTTGAAAAACAGTCTGTCACAGTAGGGGTTTCTCTGAAGCGCCGAAGTCCCACAGCACAGGTCATGGGAGTGACTAGAGATCACTCACACCTGGATGTCACCTCACAATGATATGTGCATTAAAGGTTTAGCCTATGCCTCCCAGTCCTACTTACCAGCCCCATCTCCTTCCTGAGATGTGCCCAGACCCCTTCCTTGTGACCTCTCACTGAATCAAAGAGCACCCTTTGAAGTGTACAAAGGAGGCCTCCCCTCCCCAGCATGTGTCCAGCAGTTTACATCTGGTCCTCGTATTTGGCCAGTGCTCCATCGCTTTCTGCCTGAACTTGAGACCTTCAACCAGTCTTGCATTACCAGATAACCACGAGTGCCTCTATCTGCATTTAGGTGCAATACTTACCTTAAATCTTTTAAATTACATATTTCCAGTTCTACTTATCGGGTTTTGTCATTTTGAAGGCAAGCAATGTATTAAAGTTTACTCTATTTTTCTAAATATGTGTTACTGTTCATATGCTGCATAAATACTTTACACATTGCCTCTAATTTAAGCCTGACTGCTTTTGTAGGAAGATACCAGAGGGTTAAGCCCAGGTTAATTTAGTTACTTTTTTGTGGTTCACCCTGTGGCTGTTGCTCGATTAATGTTTAACCCTCCTCAACCAACAACCCAATTTCTCACGCTAGGGAAGGTGCCGCCTGTAGCAAAGATGAGGAAAGAAACATGTGGTTCCCACAAACTCCATTCCGGTCACTTGTCTGAAAGGAGGAAAAGAGAAAAGTAACTTCCTTCAGGAATTTTAAAGGGACATATCAAAGGAATATGGAGGAGCTCTCCACCTAACCTTGGGAACCACCCAGAGTTCTCTGCTTCTCTTTTTGCATGTTTTATGCCTGATAGTATGTATGTATGCATATATCAGTGGCTGTATGGGTTGGTGAGTGTCAGTGTGAGTGGCTCTATTGGTGGACAACTGGGTATGTAGTGACTATATGGGTGAGTGAGTAGGTGTCTGAATGGCTGTATGAGTGAGTGACTTAGTCTGTAAGCGGCTTTATGGGTGAGTGAGTGAGTAGCTGCTTGAGTGGATGTTTGGTTAAATCAGTTGATGTGTGAGGGACTGCATTGGAGAGTGAGTATCTGTCTGAATGGCTGTATGGGTGAGTGAGTAGATCTTTGAATGCTTATATGGATGTGTGAATGGGTATGTAATTGATTGTGTGGGACTGTGAGTGAGTGTGTGAGTACTTGTATGGGTGTGTGAGTAAGTGTATGACTCAGTGTGTGGCTGTGTGAGTGGCTGCATGAGTGAGTGACTGGTTGTATGAACAGCTGTATGGGTGAGTAAATGGTTGTGTGAGTGGCTGTATGAGTGAGTGAGTGAGTGGATCTATGGAGGAGTGAGTGGTTATATGAGTACTAGTATGGTCTGTGAATGGGTAAGTGAGTGGTTGTGTGGGGCTGTGTGAGTGGGCATACAAGAAGTTGCATGGGGTATGAGTAGGTGTATGAGTGGTCCTGTAGATGATGTCTTTATCCTCTAAACAGCAGTGCACCAGGAGGTGTGTTTGCACAGTGGTGGCAAAAGTGGGCGTGGCCTTCTAAGTCCTCTGAGCAATTGCGCTCTGTAGGACTTACTGAATGTAACACGAGGGCTTGTTGACCCCCTAGGGCCCTCTGGAGCCAAGGGGACTTCATCCCCAAAACAGTAGTACACCAGGAGGCGTGTTTGCTGAATGGTGGAGAAAGGGGGCATGGCCTCTGACAAACTCTCAGCAATCCCACTGTGTGGGACTTACTGGAGGTAACAAGATGGGTTGTGGGCCCCAAGGCACCTTTGTAGCCATGGGGATTTTATCCCCCAACCACTTATCTGCCAGGTGGCAAGCCCTTTTAAAAATATTTGTTTATAATTAAAGGAAGGGGGTCAAGCAGCCCCCGGGACGATTTTGGCTTCAAGTGTGGGTGCCGATTAGAAATGAAGTGCAGGAGCTTCGCTTTATTTCTGTTTAAAAATACACTTTTGGCCCTGTGGGACCAACCCCCCCCCCCCCCCCACCCCAAGAGGCATACTGAGTCAGGGTGTTTCTACCCTGCCCCCTTTTCTTTTTTTATGTTTTTTCTGTGACTCAGTTCAAGCTGAGTCACAAAATGGCTTCCAACACTTCCTGGTTTAAAGTGTTGACAGTCAGTCAGATCTCAGCACGAGATTGGGAGGGGTCACAAACACTTCACGCCCCCTGTTGTGTATCTGAAAAACCTTTAAATCACTCCACAACTACTGAACGGATTTACATCAATTCACAAAAAGGTCGCTTTCTGGACCAACAGCTACCTTTCTACCAAATTTGGTGCCATTCCTTCAGCAAGTCAGGCTGTAGCCTTGTCTAAAGTTCCTATGGAAATTAACATTGAGAAAATGCTTTTTTGACCACCCTTTTTCTTGACCCTCGCTTGACAGATCACCCCAAAACATTCAAGAAAGCAGCTGAAGTGAGCATCAAACTAGTTTTGAAAATTTCAAGAGGTTTCGTCAAACAATGCCAATGTTATTGGCAAATGAAAATATTCTGTTCCAATGGAAATCACATCCTAACTATAACTACCTACTGGTGACCACCATTAGGTAATATATCCATGTAAGGCTCAAAGGGCCATATCAAACACATGTGAGGGATTGCTTTAATTAATTCACTCCAAGATGCTTAAACTGACCTGTGTAAACTGTAATTTTCATGTTGTCGCTTTTATGGGTATTGATTTTAACCGAATAAAGTACTTTCTGAATCTGAATCTGAATCACTCCAAGATGCTTTGGATTGTATTTTACCAATCCAAAGTTGTAACACTGTTCCTGGAATGGTAAAAGGCTTTTGCCATATTTCAGCAAAAGGTTTTGTCACTCTCTAGCTTGGCATATATGGCTCTGTGCTAATCCTATGCTTAAAAACTCTGCTTGAGAAACTGGCATTTGAAGTGAGCACTCTAAGCCTGAAAGGAAATTGTCTTGACTTATAATGAGTGCTCGCTTGTGTCTGGACAAAGCTATGACTCTCTGATGAACTCTAACTAGAGTGAAACATGTGTCAGGGGTTGCTTGTATTCATTACAGCTTGGCTTGGATGGTAATTTACCAATCTAAAGCTATAATACTGTGCCTGGAGTGGTAAAAAACATTTGTCAGTTTCAGCTTGCCAAGGATAGGGCTTGCTAATCCTATGCTTTTAGACTTTGCTGTAGATATGGCAGAAAAGGCTTTGTCACTCTCTAGTTTGCTCTGGATGGCACTGTGGTAATCCGATGCTTACAAACTTTGCTAGAGAAACAGACATTTGAATTGAGCAGATTCAGAGTGTCTGTGGTGTTGTGGGGTGCTCCATATAAAAGAGCTGATCTCCACCTAAATTAGGGAACTATTTAGAGCGCCACTGGGTAGTTATAGTTAAAACCACATTACCATAGAAAAATAATTGTTTGGTTTGCTTATAACTTTGGCACCGTTTGACGAATCTTTGCAAAATTTTCCAAAAATAGCCTCATCCATCTTAGCTCCTTCCAGGAAAGGGTAAGTAGACATCATATTGAGTTTTAAATATCGTTCTATCATAATATCATGTCTTTAATGTCGATAGTTAATAATATCGTGGTATGTAATATCGATGTCAAGAATATCAATTTAGTATGTTGTTTAAAATACTGTTGTTAAAAATATTGATTTTGAAAATATCGTTATAAAAAAATATTGATTTTTTAAATGTGTATTTTTTTATAGTATATATATTTGTAAATATATTTATTTATTTATTTATTTAATTTATATGGCGCGTTATAACCACCGGGGTCTCTAAGCGCTGTTTGTCCAGATTTACATAGTGAGGTATTGCATTCACTTGATCCCACCTGTGCACCTAGGGTCTGCTCCATGCTTGTTTAAACAGTACAGTTTTTAGTTTTTTCTGAAGGATAGTAAATTACTTTCCTTCCTAAGTTCTGGAGTCAGTTTGTTCCATAAGGCTGGGAGCGTGTTGGAGAACGCACGACCCCCCACCGTGGTCAATTTGAAGCGGGATTGGGACAGGAGAGTAGCGTCCGACGAGCGCAAAGTCCTACCCGGTGTGTAGGGGGATAATCGGGATTTCAGATATTTTGGTGCTTTGCCATACAAAGCCTTGTGAACGATACACAGTCCTTTAAAGACAATCCTCTGACGAATTGGGAGCCAATGTAACTCCTGCATCAGGGGAGAAGAATGAGCAGTCCTGGGTTTTTTATAGATCAGCCTAGCTGCATCATTCATAACCCCCTGTAGTTTGTCCAGCAGCCGCTGGGGCAAACCTATGTATAGGGAGTTCCCGTAGTCCAGCCTAGCCAGAATTGTGGCTGAGACCACGTGTCTCAAAGTAGGGAATGAAAGTAAGGCTGAGATCTTCCTTAGTTGTCTTAGAAGGCCTATACAAGTACCCACTACCGTGGTAACTTGTTTTTCCATGGATAGTTTGTCGTCCACATATAGGCCTAAACTTTTGACTGCGGACGCTGGTTTTGGTGGTGTACCCAGCTCCGTAGGCCAAAATTTCTCACTCCAAGGGTTGCCCGAAATAGAAATGGGCAACACTTCCGTCTTATCCGGGTTGACTTTCAAGGAGTTCTCAGACATCCAGTTGACCGTGGCTTTAAGTATGTCCTGCAGCCTGGTAGATGCTCCCGGGCCATCATCCAGCCGGATGATTATCTGGGTATCATCGGCGTAGTTGTACACTAGGCAGTCCATCCTATTCAGGAGAGCGATTAATGGCTGCAGGTAGATATTAAAAAGTAGGGGTGACAAGGCAGAGCCCTGTGGGACCCCGCAGGTGATCGGAGCAGAGGTGGAAAGTAAATCTCCCAACTGTACTCGTTGTGTCCTGCCCTGCAAGAATGATGTAAGCCATGCATGTGCTGTACCCATGATACCAAAGGATCTCAACCGCGACAAAAGCTGTTTGTGACACACGGTATCAAACGCCGCAGAGAGATCCAGTAGTATCAGGGCGCTCGGTGTTTTTACATCAGCCCGAGTTCTTAGCTCATCTAGGATAGATAGCATAACTAGTTCCGTGCTATGATTAGCACGGAACCCTGCCTGATTGGTCTCCAGCAGGTTGTTACTCTCTAGATGGCCCGAGAGTAGAGCTAACACATGCTGCTCAATCACTTTAGCCAAAAAAGGCAACTGGGAGATGGGCCGGAAGTTTTTCAAACACTTTGTGTCCGAGCCAGGTTTCTTCAGTAAGGGAATCAGGCGAGCCTCTTTGTAAGCTAGAGGGATCTGTCCTGTACGAAGAGAGGTGTTCAATAAATGCAGAACCTCTTCCTCGATTCCTGGTACTGCCAACTTGAATACATCAGGAGTGCACGGATCCACCAAGGAACCCGATTTAACTCGGTCTATGATTTTAAGTAGTTCCTGTTTAGAAATTTGGGAGAACTCAACTAATGGTGAAATATTTAGCGGGGCGGTAGGGTCCGGTAGGCAAGGACATTCGAGGAGTGTAGTCGCAGCAATTTCGCCCAAAATATCGGATATCTTCTTTACGAAGAAGTCCTGAAACCTCTGGCAGTCCTCCTGAGTAAACTCAGGACTTTGCTCTTTGTTTACCCCGAGCTCCGCCAGGACCCGAAAGATTTCCTTTTGCGGATTTCTTGCTGCAGCTATTCTTTCCTCGAAGAACGCAGCCTTCCTAGTTTGTATGGCTAGTTTATAATGAGCTAAGGATGAGACGTATTCTTGCTTGGCAATGGCGTCATATTTTTTACGCCATGCCCGTTCTTTCTTCCTCACCCCACGTTTCATCTCCCTTAGGGAATCATTGTACCAAGGAGCCCCAGCTCCTCTCGCCACCTTCTTCACCCTGCGAAGAGGTGCCACCACATCAATGGCACTCCCCAGTTTATGCTGGAGGTGACCACAAAGGACATCAACAAATATAATAATATGTTTTAATAAATTAGATATATTTTATTGAAAAATTGTTTTAGGAGCGGGATGTTGGGTTTGTTGGGGATAAGGGTAGGAAGTGTATTAAAATGTTTTTTTATTTTTTTTAAATGTTAGTAATTTAAAAGAAATTTATAAATATTTTTTAGGAGCGGGATGTTGGGTTTATAATGAATAAGGGTGGGGAGTGTTTTAAAATGTTTTTAAAACATTTATATATATTTTCAAGTAATAATAAAGACATTTATAAATATTTTTAGGAGGGGGTGTTGGGTTTATGGGGGATAAGGGTGCGGAGTGTTTTAAATTAAAGAAAATTAAAGTAAAAATAAAGAAAATTATAAATATTGTTTATGTGTGTAATGAAACGTTTATGGGGATAAGGGCGGGGAATGTTTGTAAATATTAAAAAAATAATTTGAACAATATATATTTTTTTAATAATGAATAAAAAAATAAAGAATAGTGGATGTGCTTATAGTTCAAGTTCAAGTTCAAAAGACCTTTATTCGAATTTCATAAAATTCATAAAAGTACCGAACACAGCAAAAACACACATATACATATAATACAGACAATTATAAAAATAGCATTCCATGATAACAAAGTAATTCATACAGTGATTGAGCAGTAAATTCCATTTTCTTATAAATTTTTTTGCAGTAGAGTCATTGTAACTAGTTTCTGATTTCAGGGGCTTTCCATTGTCTTGCGTGCACGTATGGCTAATCTCAGAAAAGTGCTAGTGCGAAAGGTCAGTTCATCGGTATCCAGGGTAAGCAGCAACATATAAGAATCTTGGAGTGTGAGAGGTCTGTGTTTTCTAAAATATGGGGTTAAAAGCCATTTGATATATCTCACATAAAATGTACAGAAAAATAGAAAGTGCAGGTCATCTTGAGTGCTTGTACCATCGCAAGGGCATGGGGTAAGATCTGTACTATGTCGGTACCCCAAAGGAAAAGACAGCAAAAATTTCACAGTTCCAGCCCTTAAACGAAACAATAAAGATCGCTCCCAGTTTGACATAGGGAGGGAAAGGTAGGGCGGCAGAACTTGCATACAGAGACCATTTTCTATGTATTTCTTGACCCTTGATTTCTGAGATTCTCTTCCTATGCGCCCATTGTGATAAAGTGCATAAAGTGCTTTTTGTACCTCGAATTTATCCTTTGGTTCAATTGCCATTGGGTCAGTGAACAGAATGCCTCTACCAATTTCATTAAGTGATTTAAGAACTTCTTTAAACCAGGGAATCTGCATGCCATATTCACAATTTAGGCAGTCCTTAATGATATTTTGTGTAAGGACGGCAGCATCATTCCTCCAGATTCTGATCCAGAAGAGAGGAGGTCTTGCTTTGATAAAATCACTTATGTAGGGGAGGTTAAGTTCATTGTGGCAAATAAAATCAGAAGAGGAGATCAGTGCACCCAGCACTTTTCTACAAAAATGATTTTCCTCTCTTTGGATACAGTTGCTACTGTCCAATCCCCAAACTTCAGCTCCATATGTAGCGACAGGAGAACACTGTAATTTAAAAATCTTAACAATAGCCTTTGAGGCACCAATTTTCTTTGGGCGGGGGAGACTCAGAACAGAGTTGTTGGCTTTCGATAACTTACTCGTGGCGTGGGCCAAATGCCCACTCCACGAGCTGTTCGCAGCGAAAACCAACCCCAAATAAGGAAACTTATGGACAGATTCTAGTTTATCTGTTCCAATTCGAATTGTGCTGAGTTTCCTTTTGCCCGGCCCACAGGACATAATAAAAGACTTTTTAAAATTAACTTTCAGGTCCAGTCCCTCCATAAAATTTACAAAACTATGTACAAGCAGACGTAGAGCGTTAGGTGTGCGTGCCATAAGGACAGCATCGTCTGCATATAAAAGCACAGGTAGGGGATTACCTAAAATTGTTGGGACATCAGGAGTGGCTTTCTTTAGACAATTGGACAGGCCATTGATGTAAATGATAAACAACAGGCGTGCTAAAACGCACCCCTGTCTCACCCCCCTCCCTATCTCAATAGCTCCTGATACCTCTCCGCCCATCCCGATACGTACCCGTGCTTTCAGGTCAGTATGGAGAAAGGCTAAAAATCTAACGAGAGTGGCATCAAGGCCATTGGACAGGAGGATTGACCAAAGCTTAGATCTGTTCACAAGATCAAATGCGGATGAGAGATCCATAAAAGCTAGGTAGGCAGGGGATGAGCGGGCAATGCAATATTTGTCAATTATCAATTTAAGATTTAAACATTGCTCTACTGTTCCTACCCCGCTCCTGAACCCCATCTGACAGGGATCTAAAAAGTCAGTATCGGTCGCCCATTCCAATACCCTATTAAAAATTATACGTCCTAGTATTTTTAAAGTATTATCCAGAAGGGAAATGGGACGATAATTTGCTGGGTTTGATCTGTCTCCCTTTTTGAAAATAGGAACGGTGATACTAGTAGCCCAGGTGACAGGCATGGCTACTTTTGGGAGACTGTTAAAGATGTTAAGGAGTATTGGTGACCATAGCTCGATATTATATTTGATAATATCGATAGGAAGACCGTCTGGTCCGGGTGCCTTGTTGCCTTGGCTCTCTTTTATGGCTTTCCTAACTTCTTGGTCCAAAATCTGTAAACCCTCTGATTGACCTATATTAGGGAGAGATTGCTCATCAGAGGGGGCAGCATAAATTTTAGAAAAATGGGTCTCCCAGGCTGCACTTGTTATATTGCAGCTGATTTGTGAAAGCTCTTTGCCCATTTCCCTGATTCTCCTGACAGCCAACCAAAATGGGCCGCTGCCGCCCAGGTTGGCGCTAATAACTAGCTTTTCCCAGTGTTCGGAGAGCAAGTTTGCTTTCCTTTCCAATATTTTATCTTTGTAGTTTTTCCTGGCGGCTCGAACTACATCTCTGCACCTAGGTTTGGCAGAGAGGGCCTTTCTTAATTCTCTGTTGGCCAGGGAGCAAGATGAATCAAACCACCGGGGCTCTTTACATTCATTAGGAAGTGGGACTGACAGGAGGGTTTTAATATTTGAGCATAAGGCTTTAAAGTCTGCAATCAATTTTTCGTTATTTGTGCTTGGGGACAAAAGAGATTTCAACAGATCGGGATATGTCTCCTGAACAGTGTCTATAATGGCCCCACAATCAATTCCCCTCCATTTTAAGCGAAGGCCATCAATTGAAGGTGTGATGTCCCTAGCCCCATTTAAATTCATAAAAATTGGACTGGGTACAAAATTAAAAGTAGCTAACAATGGATTGTGATCACTAAAAGACGTTTGCACCACAGAAGTTTTGGTTATACAGTCTGTTAGCAGTGGTGATGTAAATATGTAATCGATAATTGAACCGTTATCCCTGCCTTTGAACGTAGGGGCATAAGGAAAATTCATATCATACCCTACACTCATTACATCAGCAAGATCGAAATCAGATAGTATTCTAGTCAGTTCCAATCCCCTGCGGTCATCACAATAAACAGAGTTAATAGATCCATAGTTCTCTACAAGTTTCACGTTAAAATCACCCCCTATCAGAATGCCAGTCTTTGTGTCTACTGATAAGGAACAATCAATCATATTTAGGACCTTGGATAATGCAACAAAGTTTTTGTTCGGTACACCATAAAAATCATTGTTGTAAAAATTAATTAAATAAATCGTGGTTTTTGATTTTAGTTTGTATTCAAGAATTTGAATATTGGGATTGGCAAGGTTATCCAGCTTCAGATCTCTGATTACACCACCAGCCAGGATTCTAATCCCCATAAAAAGACCACCCACTGCTCGACCGAAACTAGGTTTTACTGACGTCAGGCTAAAGCAGTGGTAGCCTTCAATGTACAGATTATCAACAGCCCAAGTTTCTTGGAACATAAGTATGTCCGCATCATTAATTAGTTCAGTCCATGCAGGGTCCGAGAGCTTGGATTCTAAACCTGCAACGTTCCAGCTTAGTATTGATAAGCCGTATTTGGTTCCATGTTTGACAAGTCTGTTCCCAGTATTCCCACTATCGTAGTGAAGTAGTTCATTGGAAGTGGGCAGAACACTGTCAGACAATATAGTTTCTGTAGAACCAATCTGGTCCTGGTACAATACAGCTGGAGTTGTGAGACCCTCTAAGTTACAAGCTTTCACATCGTTGCACATTTCGTTATTGGCCGATATACTCAGTCAGTCCTGTTCATCTAAAGTGGATAGATAATCGAACCGATTGTAAGTGGGGATGTTATACATTGGCCTGATTTCAGTCATTGGTGTAAACTGAAATGGATTAGAGACTGGGAAAGGCCTATCTCTGTAATTGTTCTGATGCATGGTTGGAGCTTGAAAGTAGTGCGGAGGATTGGGAGTTGGAATTGGCATTGGGGGTTGAGGCTGCCAATTACGGCTGTTAGAGTGGATGGCGTTGGGATTCTGATTCTGGATAAAAGGGGTGATTTAATCCTTGCTCCAAAGTTCAGATCTTGAAAGGGGTTTGTGGGGAGATTAGCCATGGCTTGTTCAGGGGGTATCAAGTGTCTGTAAAAGTATCCTAGGGGAAGGAGTGTGGTGTTAAATTCCCAGGGCGATGGTAGAGGGGCGCTGGCAAGGGTTTTCTCTGCCCATTGTGGATTTCTAAAGCTAATGGTAACACAGTCGCCCTCAAATTCTTTCCTGAGTGGGCCTATCCAACCCACTCGCTGGGTGTTAATAATCTCCCTTGCACCATCAATAGGGTAATTGCAGTTGGCAATTAACCAGTGCAAGGTTTTATTTTTGAGAGATGTGGGATTTTCGTCCTGATCCTTCCTTAACTTGGTAACGTTTACTAACACTAATACATATGCGCCGCATTCCGGTGGAAGGTTAATGCGGGCAGGGACTTGCCTGGCTGTTTTTAATATTGGTTGGGCCGTGGTGGGGCTACTTGTGGAATTTGCAGACTGACCTATGGTAGTCCCATTTGAAGGTTTGGTGTTACTATTGGTGTTAGGGCCAGGGTCCTTCCTTTTGTCTGAGGCTACGTTATTAGTGTGCGATGTTGATGTTTTTTTCTGACTGGTGGTTGGACCATTTGAATTAACCAATGTGGCAGGTAAAACTTTGTGTACAATGTTAGTATTTGTTGGAGGAGCCTGAGGAATGTTAGATTTGGTGCCTGCTGTTTTAGTGGTATTGCTGTTGTTTATACTCTGTGCAGGGCCTTCCTTCAGAAAATTCTTAATAGGGATACTCAGTTCGGCTAATTGTTTTTCTATCCTGGTAAGCCTGTTTTCAATGGGGGATAAATAAATACTTAATAATTCCCCCAACCTTTCCAACATAGGGTCGTGTGCAATGTCGGTGTTAACATTGGTATCCATTGTTCTGCCCTGCTGAACCAATTCACTTTCATCCCCTTGAGAGATTACCGTAACCCTGCTCTCATTTTGGTTAGGGACAGAGTTGATGTTTTTCCCAGACTTTCTCTGTAACCGGCCATATTTCTTGATCTTTGTAGTCCGGGACTTCGGTGCAGGTAATTTTAGTTTTTGAACAGCACCCTCGCGTCTGCCTCTCAATTGCCTGGTGTTGTCAGCAGATATTGCTTTAGGAGAGGGGTTGATGGGTAGATCTGGGGTTTTTTCTAGATTCGTACTGATATCAGTATCTGAATCTAACAGGGGAATGGAAGCTGAGAGGTTAACCTCACTAGGAATGGTGTGTAAGTCAGCACATACATTGAGTAGGGGTCTGATGTTGTTTGGCATAGCCTGTGCAGGTGTAGTGGCAGTGGCAATAAGGCCAAGTGAAGAGCGTTTGGCGTGAGCCAGATCTTGTGATACCCTGCGTTCTAAAAGGCAAATGCCCTGGTTGATGGCGTCATTGGCCTTAGTTATGAAATGGTCAATGGGCCCGGTCACTGGGGCAGCCCCAGTGGCAGCTGTTTTACTGCGAGTGCCCCTTGGAGACATGCTGAAAATTGCTTACCCTTGTAAATGTAAATGTAAATGTATTTGAGCTTATATAGCGCACAGCTACCCACAAAGGGTTTCCCGGCGCTTGCTTAGGGAACCCGTCCTGGTATTCCCCTGTGAGATAACCCCGGCAGGGTATCCACAAGGTGAAAGCCAGGCATCCCGCCGCGAGGGGCCGTTGTGGAGATTAAGCAAGCTATTGCCCAGAGTCGCAGAGTGTGAACCCGTGAGTTGAGAAGGCACCGGAGCGAGAATTATCGAGTCCGTGGAATTTTTGAGCCCAAGACCCGCCGAGGCGGGGAATTGAACCCTGGTCCAGGGCCGATCTCAGCTTCCGGGTCTGCCGCCTCTAACCCCTGAGCCACACTTCTCCACTTGTTCAGGAGAATGGGTAACTACACAATACAGGGACCAAGATTGTTAGAAAAAGCAGGCAGATAGTTCCAACCACAGTGAACAACAATATTTACAGAATCAACAGTTCCGAGGTTGGGGGTGACACACAGTAAAGTGGGCCGATAAGTCAAAAAGAGTACCTTGCGAAGGAAATGAAGGGGGAATGGCCCCGTCCCGTCCTCCTCGTGCCTCTGAGGGCCACAGAGGGCCCGCCCTTTGCCCGGGCTTAGCCCCGGGCGCTCCCGCGCGCGTCTCGCGGGGGCGAGGGGGGTGTCAGCCTTTTACCAGCGCCTCCGGGCGCTTCTAGCACATCACGGGCGCGCTGGTGCCCCAGGGGCTGCTGGGGATTGTGGTCCCGTCCGTCCGGTGCCTCCCGGGATTATTTCCGCCGTTTCCCTCACGGCTCTGCTCTGCCCGATGGCCAGATGGCGAAGGTAAGGTCTGTTCTGGTGTCCCCCCTGGTCTCGTGGGGGTCAGCCTTTTACCAGCGCCTCCGGGCGCTTCTAGCACGTCACGGGCGCGCTGGTGCCCCAGGGGCTGCTGGGGATTGTGGTCCCGTCCGTCCGGTGCCTCCCGGGATTATTTCCGCCGTTTCCCTCATGGCTCTGCTCTGCCCGATGGCGAAGGTAAGGTCTGTTCTGGTGTCCCCCCTGGTCTCGTGGGGGTCAGCCTTTTACCAGCGCCTCCGGGCGCTTCTAGCACGTCACGGGCGCGCTGGTGCCCCAGGGGCTGCTGGGGATTGTGGTCCCGTCCGTCCGGTGCCTCCCGGGATTATTTCCGCTGTTTCCCTCACGGCTCTGCTCTGCCCGATGGCCAGATGGCGAAGGTAAGGTCTGTTCTGGTGTCCCCCCTGGTCTCGTGGGGGTCAGCCTTTTACCAGCGCCTCCGGGCGCTTCTAGCACGTCACGGGCGCGCTGGTGCCCCAGGGGCTGCTGGAGATTGTGGTCCCGTCCGTCCGGTGCCTCCCGGGATTATTTCCGCCGTTTCCCTCACGGCTCTGCTCTGCCCGATGGCCAGATGGCGAAGGTAAGGTCTGTTCTGGTGTGCTTATAGATGATGGGGTGGAAAATGTTTAGAAAATATAAAAAATATTTAAATAGAAATAAAACATAAAAAGATAATTCCATTAAGAGTGGGATTTTGTGGCTATTGGAGATACATTTGCAGAGTTATTTTTAAACTTAAAAACATCTTTTTTAAATAATTAATTAAAATAAAAACTTTAAAAAATATAATGATTTTTTGTTGTTTTATAGGGGATTAGAGTAGTGATTAAACAAATATTTAATTAAATGAAATAATAAAATAATATTCATTTTAGGGAGAGGTGTGTTGTGTCAAGATGGGATTAGTGTCTTGTTTTTGTTGAAAAATGATTAATAATATATTTAATTTTCAACATTAAAAAACATATTTTTTTTAATCGAAGGCGGTTGAATGTTTGAGTTTGTAATTATTGTTATCAAAAACAAAAGTAAAAACATTGTTGTGATGTTTATCGTTGTATAAACAGTTTTGTAATTAAAATCACATTTTAAAAAAACGTGAAAATTTGTATTATAATATATTTTAAAAAAGTAATTTTCTTTTCTTTTTTTTTAAAACCATGACTCTGTTCTGGGTATGTTTTTAGAAGTGGGAATAGGATAATATATATGTGTAGTGTGTAGCCTTTTTATGTGTAGTTTTGATTGAGAATATTACATTTTATGAGTTTCTTGTCCAGCACCTTCCAAGTGTTAATGTTGTTTGGAGTTGGAATACTACATTTTATGTTTAGTGACCAGCACTTTCCCTGTGTTATTGTAGTTTGGAGTGGGAATAGTATATTTTATATGTTTATTGTCCAGCACCTTCCCTGAGTTAATATAGTTTGGAGTGAGAATATTGAATTATATACGTTTACTGTAAAGCACTTTCCCTGAGTTAATATAGTTTGGAGTAGGAATAGTATATTTTATATGTTTATTGTCCAACATTTTCCTGAGTTAATATAGTTTGGAGTGACAATAGTAAATTATATAGGTTTAGTATTCTGCACCTTCCCTGAGTTAATATACATTGGAGTGAGAAGAGTAAATTCTATATGTTTAGTGTCCAGCACCTTTCCAGAGTTTTTGTAGTTTGGATTGGGAATAGTATATTTTATATGTTTATTGTCCAGCTACTTCTCTGAGTTAATATAATTTGGAGTGAGAATAGTAAATTATATATGTTTAGTGTCCAGCACATTCCCTTAGTTTTTGTAGTTTGAAGTGGGAATAGTATATTTTATGTTTATTGTCCAGCACTTTACCTGAGTTAATATAGTTTGGAGTTGGATTATGATTGTGTATATGTTTAGTGACCAGTGCCTTTTGTGAGTTAATGTCGTTTGGAATGAGAATAATGAAATATAGTTCTTTATATAGGAGCAAGAGTAATGAAAATAATGTATGTTGAAGTGGTAATAGTATGTAATATATGTTTATTCAAATATTTATTTATAACAACAATTACATGTAAATAATTATTTTAAGGCAAATATATAATAGGAAAAATAATATAGAAATTAAGTAGATAAGAATATTTATATTTTATTAATTAATTTATTTACTAGCTGTACCCTGCCACGTGTTGCTGTGGCTCAGTCTGGGTAAATGGTAGAGAAAGAAAAGAGTAAGCGCACGTTTCTAACATGTTTAATTTCACAATACTAGTGGGTCTACAATATGTTTTTGTCCATCCTAATATATGTAGTCTATTGCCTATATTTGTCCCTTGTATTTGTTGCGCAGCAGCCAAATCAATAGGGTATATTCGCGTTCCAAAGTGAACCAACTCCTCCTCCCTCCCTCCACCCACTTCCCGATGTGCCATCCTGACACCAAGGCCCCCATTAGGATGACACCACCAGCCATATTAGTATGGGCATTTTCCAATGCCTTTCCACGGGACCCCGCCCTTATGGCGGGTGGTCCCTTTCCATGAAGGGATGGCGGGCGGGCAAAGTCCACCCACCATCCTAATGGGGGCCCAACTGTCCATCCTAATATATGTAGACTATTGTCTATATGCGTCCCTTGTATTTGTTGCGTCTATTGTAGTTGTTGTGCAGCAACTCAATCGATTGGGTCTGTTCGTCCTTTAGATTAAAAACACGTGCGTATTTGACACACATGCGTATTCAAATACAGCGTTGTGTATATATAAACACACGCTTCTTCGAATTCAACGTTGTGTCAAAATTTCAAATAATTCGGTGAAGAACTTTCGTAGATTTAAGATTTTTATCAAATGCACATTGACATTTTTATGTGTCTGTGCTTTCAATTAAAAACACACGCATATTCGACACAAGCGTATTCGAATCCAACGCTGTGCATATAAAAGCATTTGTGTATTTGAATGCAACGTTGTGTCAAAATTTCAAAGCAATCGGTGAAGAACTTTCAGAGATTTGGGATTTTGAACTAATGAACAGTTACATTTTTATTTATATAGATTTTCATTCAGAGACTCAAGCAAAGAAATAAAGTGCTTTTTATTTCATTGCAATGTTTCATATATATTGTGATAAACGTAAAAAATCATATTTTTTAAATTTATGATATGTCACCTATTTAGTACATATTTATACATAACTATAACATTTTTAAGCATTAAAAGTATGAAACAAAATTTTTTATATAATGTAGAAGTTGATAAATATGTACATTTTTTTACAAACAAAAGATGCAGTCATCCACTGTTTTGAATACAACTTTTAATATATGTATTTTTTTAACAGTTATACATTTTTTTATATTGTAAATAGACATCGGATCATTATATATAGAGCAAGCTGAATGATAAGTCTTTTCCAACCGCTGCGGTCACGGGAAAAGATGAATGGCAAAGCTGGCTGAACGATCATTGCGTTCATACGGCTGCGGTCACACGGAAAGAAGAATGGTGGTCAAATGCAACCACACCACAAGGCCTCCAAGTGTGGCTGATTCTTTTTCCGCTGCCTTCAAAAACATTTGACACACCCCAATGACACACCCCCATGGCATTTAAAAAGATACAAATCCCAGGTCAACATGAAGAACACACCTGACAAGAATACCCCATTTGTGCACACCCACATAGCTGAGTATAAACCCACCCCCTTTCCTGTCCAGCATACTTTGCACAACTCCAGAAGTGAAGGGCCAAACACCACAACAGAAAGGAGAGGCAAATCCTCACACATCACACCATCACAACTACTCACACCAACAACACCAACACACCTCACACAACTCCACTACCACCTTCCTACCTGCACTTTTCACCCATTTTCACATCACACACCATGTCACGGAAAGAAATGCCCACATGCACAGGCAATGAGTTGTCAGTGATGGTAGACAAGATATTCAGAGTAGAACCACATTTATTTAGAAGCATGGTCCAACAGATACCACAAGTCAGAAAAAAATAAATGTGGGAAAGGATAGTCCACAAAGTCAATGCAGTAGGGACCAACCTCCGCACACTGCGTGACATCAGGAAGAGGTGGCACGACCTAAAGACCAGGGTGAAATACTGTGCCAACAGGAACCATGAGGTGGTTCAAAGGACTGGCGGTGGCCCTCCCATTCCACCACTAATATTCACTGAATTGGAGGAGAAGGTGCTTGCCATACTGCACCCAGAGAGTCTCACAGGAATACCTGGGGGGTGGAGGCTGGTAAGTACCAATAAATATATCCCATCACACTGCCATGTACTGTCTTGCACAACTATAAAGCCACACTTCCCAGACCTAAATGCACTTACGTACAACACACTCTTCTCAACAAATGCCTCACATATCTACCATTTCCTACCTCTGATTCACCTCAAAAGTAGCTTGCAATATTTCCATGGGGGTATGTGTACAGGTAGCCAGCACTACAACTCCCACCAGGCACCCTTGTCCCACAGCTGAGCAGGATTTAACACTCCCCCCACTCAAGAGCCATGTGGCAGCCATTTCATTGCTCTTCTCAACCTTACAGGTAGGTAGCCATCTCAACAGGGAGGGGGGGTTTGTGGATAGGCAGCCAGCACTACAACTCCCACAAGGTACCCTTGTCCCACTGCTGACCAGGATGGAGCACTCCCCCCACCCAAGAGCCATGTGGCAGCTATTTAATTGCTCTACTCCACCTTACAGCTATTGTCTCACCCCTGAGCAGGATGGAACACTCCCCCCACCCAGAACCATGTGGCGGCTGTTTCCCTCTACTGTGCTATCTAACAGGTAGGTAGTCAGTGCATGCACCCTGTCATCCTTCTCAAAATGCATGGAGCCATATGACCACCACATCCCACACATGTTAGAAAACTCTGTATAGATCCAAATGTTACATCCAGTGTGTAGACAGCTAAGCACATGTAACTGTCACAGAAATTGCACTTTGACTCACCAAGTCACATGTGAAATAAATTCAGGGCCCAATCATGCACAGCACAGAATGCAATGTGTAAGTGCCATGGTTTCAAAGCATGAACACATCACATGCAGTTAGAGTTAATGAATACACCCTCAGGAGTAGGGACATCTGGGGCCAAAATCAGTCACCTCTGAAGTAGTCAATAAAGATTCTGCGTTTTTTGCCCCTCCGGTGGTACAAATTAAGCCCCAAAAATAAGTGAAAACTGCCAATATCACCCTGAATTAAAAAAAAACCTTCAAGCAAACCCCCCACACGAAAGGACCGGAAAAAACATCTAAAAAAAAAGCAGGGAATATTCGCGTTACCCCTTCCTTAAGATCATACTTCAAGGTCCAGGCCACACAATCTTCCCTGAAGGAACGAAATCGACTGCCCGAATTTAACTCTGGGTCAATACCAGCTGTTTCATCCACCGAATTTCACGTGTGTTGTGGGGGTAGGTGTGAGAGGCGATGACCGCACGCCACCAAGGTACCTAACCAGACCGTGCAGGTCCCACAGGAACAGTCTGCGGGGCCCGATAGGGTTTCCCTAGGGGTCACCAGAGTAGGACCTTAAGCCTATCAAATACCGACCTAGTGAGGTTGTAATTTTTGTTTTCCTTTCTCACAATTGTTCACTGTGTAGTACTGTCACGATAGGTCCTGAAAAATTGCCAGATAGGCAAGAAACATGTCGACCTGACCTGAGGGTCGAGATAGGTAGTCATTATCCTCCCTGTCTCTCTATCTCCCCTCCCACCTTTTTAACTAAGGGAACCAGCCACATCAATAAAGGTCATTGTGGACTGTTTCATCTTGTTTTAAATTCATCACTCCTGCACGACTACACGAATTGTGAACCCCTCACACGCACTCACCAACTGGCTGGAACAGAAGAACCCCGACAAAGAGCACCTATGAGGTGCCCCGTCAGACATTCTGTTGTCAGACATTCCAGTCTGACAACAGAATGGGCAGAAGGCCAGTGATGAAGCATGACATCCAGCTTGCTGGGTGTGTGAGGCTTTCTAGTTCCAATAAGGGAACCCCCAGTTCCCTGCGCAAACACCTTCCACTCCTTAACACACACTTTGTTACTCTTTTGTTTCCCTTGGGGAACTTTGTACCCTGTGTTGCTATCAATACTGAGTGACGACAGAGTTCCGAAATCACAATAATCCCTGAATATAAACGATAAGGGAACGGGAAAGGAAATGGATCCAATATGTCTGGAAAATAGGTACGAGCTGCTCCTGCAAGAGACCGATGAGACTGCAAATAGCTCTTACTCTTCTTCTTCATTGCCCAATTTGGAAAAAATTGCCCCTTTAAGAAATGGTAGTGCAATTTAAGAGCTGGGTTAATCAAGTAGTCTAAATACAGTGTGCAATACATTGGCTACTTCTCCCACAGAGGGGCTACTAACTACCCTCCTTACAGAAATAAGAGACAAATTTGCAATCTCCGAAAACAATCAACTGAAAATACAAACAGTTTGTGAGACAGTTGAAACCAAAATGAACTCTATTTCCAAAAGAGTTGGCGCAATGGAGTTAGCCTTTGAAGATCTCACAAAGCAAGTAGATAAAAACACTCGAAATATACAGGCACTAAAGGGAGGGGCAAGATTTTGAAGGAGAAACTGGAAAGTTTCGAAAATTCCGCAAGGAGGAACAACATTAGGTTCCTGAACATACCTGAAGATTTGGAGGGAGGAGATATAAGGTCCTTCATAATTAACCTCCTTATAGAGCTTCATCCTGATATTGATAAAAAGACTCTTTAGGACGATATACAAAGAGTACATTGGGATCGTTTCTCTAAAAAACCTGGGAAGAAAAATCCAAGGAGGATCTTAGTCAATTTTAAATCATATGTGCTTAAAGAAAAAATCCTGGCAGGAGGATTAAAAGCGGAGGTGTACAAAAAAGCTGGATGGACATTTCGTGTTAGATCTTATATTTCCCACATCACATAAGACAAGCAATGGGAGCTGGGGAAATCAATGCAAGAACTAAGAAATGTGGGTGCTACGGCAAACCTACGCTTCCCCGCCTCGCGTAAAGTAATGTGGAACAATAAAACGTTTCATTTTAAGGACCCAGAAGAAGCTAAGGCCCTGATAAACCAGATAAAGAGTTCATCCAAATGAGATTCGCTGGAATAAAGACTTGTTAGAGACAGAGTCTGAAAATCAGAAGAGTTTTACCTCTAATAGTAGTAAGGGAGAGTTTTCAAAGGGGAGGGGGGTTGGTTTTTTCACTTGAAATGCAAAAAAAGTTAAAATTATATTTATACACTGGGTGGGGGAGCAAGTGGGAGAAAAGCAAAAAAAATTGCTCATTTAACAACTTTAATCAAAAGGATCTTTGGCCTTCATTTTTAAATGTTAGCAATGTTGGTAAACGTCTAGTATCCCATGGCTAAAAATAAAAGAGAAAAAGGCATGAAAATCATGTCTTGGAACGTTAACAAATTAAGGGTTCTTTCTAGAAGAAAAAGGATACTAGAGTATTTAAGATTTATCGAGCTGTAATATTTTTCTTGTTCAAGAATCACATCTACTTAGTGAGGAACGGACAATGGTTCCAAAACATCAGAAATGGATTGAACACTGCATTTGTACAACTCTATCTTGCACAGTGAAAGGAGTAGCCGTGTTAATAAAAAAAACTGCCCTAGCGATATTAAGTGAATGTATGGTTGACCCTGTGGGGAGGTGGGCAATTTCTCAGGTAAAAATTAATAGAGCTTGGCTGACTCTTGTAAGTTGCTACGGACCGAACTTAGATGATCCAGCCACTTTAATACACTTTACTTCTTCATCTAACTAAAGCTAACGACTACATAATAATAGGGGGTCATTTTAATCTGGTCTTAGACCAGAGTCAAGATTCTACCTCACGTAGAGTAGCATTAAATACACAAAAAATGAGAGTGGCTCTAAGACAATTATTGTCAGATATTGGACTAGTAGATATATGGAGAGAGATGGCCAATAAGTCCAAAACAAATGGTGAGAAATTTATGTTTTGTAATAAAAAGTGCGGACACCGTTCAAGAATTGATTTCTTTTTAGCGGATACAGTGACAAGTAGAAACACTTTTTTAGTCAGCCCTGTCCCAGAGCATATGTCAGATCACTATGCAGTCATCCTAGAAATAGCCATGAATGTGGCCCACTCCCCCCTGAGATGGAATATTAACCGAACATTACTATTAGAACATATTATAATTGAAAAGCTGAAAGTAGACACTAAAGAGTTTTTTTATGTTAATCTTAACTCAGCTCCATCTCAAATTGTATGATCAAACAAGAAATTGGATAAAGGACCTCCGATGTTCAGATACCTGGCAATATAATCACAGATGATGCTGAAATCGAGGAGGCCTTTGTTCAATTTTTCAAAAACTTATATACGGAGGAGACGACACTTGATGAAAACTACATGGATGAATTTTTATCAGAGTTAGCTCTTCCCTCGCTACAACAAAATAAAAAAGATCAATTAAATTACCCCATATCTATGGAAGAAATTACTCAAACTATCAGCTCTTTACAAAAAGGAAAAGCTGCCAGCCCTGACTCCATCCCTAATGAGATCTACATTATATTAAAAGACAAAGTGGCACCTATTCTTCTTCAACTATTTAATTCATCCTTTATTGAAGGTCATAGTCCCCCCGTTTCATGGGAAGAGGCAACCATAACAATTCTCTTGAAACCAAATAAAAATCCAAGACTGTGAGTCCTATAGGCCTATCTCCCTTTTGAACTATGATCATAAAATATACACCCAGATTACCACTAAACGTTTGGATAAAGTAATAGGCTCGCTAATACACCCAGACAAAAAAGGGTTCATGAAAGGGAGGCAGCTTAGTGAATTGACATATAACCGTATTGGGGCAATAAATATGTCTCGGACTTATAAGACCCCTTTGGCAGTAATGACATTCGATGCTGCCAAAGCCTTCGATCGGGGCAATTGGTCTTTCCTGTTCAAAGCAATTCAGCGCTTTAATTTAGGTGAAACATTTCTGACAGCAATTAAAGCCATTTACAAAAATCCCTCAGCAAAAATTCTCAGCAACGGGAAACTAACTAGATCTATACAAATTGGAAGAGGAACCAGACAAGGCTATCCCTTTTCCCCTTTACTTTTTAATATCTATATTGAACCCCTTGCATGCAAATTAAGAGTCTGCCAGAATATTATCTACTTCAGTTGTAATGGTTGGGAGAAAAAAATTGATCTGTATGCAGATGACCTTATAATTTACACCGGTAATTTGGAAAGATCGTACTCAGAGATATGGTAAGAGATAGAGAGCTTTGGAAAGGTTTCTGGATACCTTCTTAATCAACAAAAACAGAACTAATGAAATGGAAAACGAATTTTAGAAGTATTTACACAAAAAAGGAAATACGATATCTGAGGATCCAGATAGTTCATAACATCGACAAAATAGCCCAAGTTAACTCTGAAAAAGCAACAAAGAAAGTTAGCTCTCAATTACAATCATGGGGGCATTTTCTCTTTCCTTTTTGGGTAAATCTAATCCATTAAAAATGTCAATCCTGCCAAAATATACGTTTTTGTTTAGTACCATCCCCCTAGATTTCCCAAAAATTTGGTTTAAGAAGGTGCAAGTGCTCTTTTCAAGATTCATGTGGGGAAACAAATACCCAAGACAAGCTCTAAAAAAACTTAGAAAGAAAAAAGAATATGGAGGTATAGCAACTCTTGAATTATATCTGTATTTCTGTGCTTTCCATTTAAAAAACTTTCGGCAACTAATGATGGAAAGTTAAACTTTTTCACCTCTCTATAAAGCTCTAACAACTGACTTCACTCAACAAGCAGGGTGCTTTCTTTTAAAATTTGGTTACCCAAAAGTTTTCAAAAAGGTAAAATTGAAGATTTTGTTATCAGCTATAAAGCTTTGGTCTCAGGTGAGACGCCTTTTAAAAATCCCCTATTATAATGACATCACCCCAGTTTGGGATTCCCAAAGGCTGCCGCTGCGTTTGGAAGATGCCCTCGCGGTTCCCCCTTCGAAGCTGCGGTATCACCACATGGGGGCAACTGCTTTTTGAGGCAGAAATTATCTCCTGGCCTACCTTTTGGTGATTTTTGGGAACCCTGTTTCGAAGTTCAAATATTATCAATTGTTAAGCTGGACAAAATCTATAGATAAAGAGCTAAAAGGGAACTCAAACTTGGCACTAAAGATATGTTCTCGTCAAACAAAAACAAAAGGAGTGGTATTGGCTACTTGTCCAGAACGGGGAAGAGAAGCAGGCCTAGTTTGCTGAGATATGAAAGAAGGACCTGCCGGACAAAGACCTCGAAAATATAGGGCAAGTATCTATGTCTTCTTTATGGTCATATGTAAATACTGCATCTTTAAAAAAGAACCACCTTTTTATAGTACACAAGGCACTGGGCACCCCGGAAAATATCGAAAATGGGGAACCAGGAGATTAAGAAGTGCCCTAAATGTGGAGAAGATAGGGCAAACGAGGTCCACATGTTCTGGAGCTGCCCGGTAATACATTCCTATTGGAACTAAGTGGGTAAGACCATTTCAGATATTATGGGGCTGGATATAAAATTGACAACTTTGTCTATCATTTTTGGTGTGTTACCAAGGGAGTTAGACGGCCGTTTACTAACAAGAAGACACAATGTTCTCTTTTTTACTCTGATACTGTTAGCTCGTAGGGAGTTCTGCATTAAATGGATTTTGCCCTGCTCCCCTACGGAAGAAGAATTGATTCATTCCATCCAAAGGGTATCTTCTTTAGATCAATCTGGTAAACATACTAAAAAAACAAAATACTGGAAAATATGGGATAAATGGTTGGAGGCAGGCCCCCCTAACACATAAAGTTTAAGTCATGGAGTTTGATAGGTCTTTTTTCTCTTTTCTCTATCTTTGATAGGTTTATGGAAATATTCTTTTATTGTTTCCCACTCTTGTGGCATTATGATTTCTTGGTCCAATGATTAAGAATATGCTCTAGATAGAACCCTCTTGATGGGGCCGTTACTATCTTTGAAAAGAAGGAACACAATAGTCTAACAGAAAACTCAAGATCAGGGGCTGGATGCCATACAAGAAACCAAAGGTGTGGCTCTGGAGATACCTGGTATCCTTCTCTCCCTTGGGGAGTGACCAGACCTGTAAAAACGTCCTTCGGATACTTGAAATGGTCAGAGTACCCCCTTCTTGAATTTGGAGCATGATGTGGTTAAATGAGGACTTAAAAAAACAAAACACATCACATGCACGGTCAATCTGTCAAACAAACATAACCACATGATATGAAAGAAAATATAAATAATTAAATTGTCAAGTTTTGGCACATCTGAAACAGATTCTCTGAAAAGTCAGCTAAATCCACGCATAAACCAAAGTTAATGTGCACCAAGTTGGTAGATGATGACATGTGCTTGTAAAAACACTATCTGTACATGTCACATGGTTGTTGTTTACATGTCACACTAATGACAAGTAATGTATGTACCTCAACATCATGCCATGATGCTGATAATCTTTCACCAGTTCCAAGTGATTGCAATGTAAAATATTTGGCGTATCAAATGTAACATCCAAAAGTGTGACACCAAGGTTGTGGAGTGCACTTTACTGACAATCTAACCTCGGTTCAACAGGAGATCCCCAAGCAACAGCTGGTGAAAACACCACCAACCAGCAAAGCCAGTCTCCCCCCGGAATGCTAACTCTCTGATGCTGATTTTCTAAGTTTCTCGGATGAGGGCCAACAACCTGGCCATCAGGACTGCCAGAGTGCACTCCGTCTCAGTGCCTCATTGTCACCACCACAATCAACACATCAGTGACAACCACTATGCTGACCCCTGCTACAAGGACCTGTGCTGCAGCCACCTTCACCATTACCACTGCTGCTTGCAACATTGTCCCTGGCTCAGTGGTTACCAACACTACCATGCAAGCCAAGGATGCCTGAGATAGTGCGGGTGCATAGACAGCTAATGCCACAGGTCTGTGTCAGCAGGGAAGGTGGGATGGCAACTGGGGCACAAACACATGAGGACACTGAGAAAAAAGCCCTGACCACCGTTGCAAGAGTACTTGGTGCATATCAACAGAACCTGGGACAGATGGGTCAGGTTGTAGAAGAACTGCGTGAGCTCCGCCTGCTGCAGAGGTCTATGGACACAAGAATGGGACAACTTGTGGATCTCATCGGACAGCTTGTGGGTATTCTGAGGGACATACAAGCTGCTCAATTGATGACTCAACCCCCTTCAGTGGCCAGCATGCTGAAACACACACCACCTCAGCTTTGGCCACAGAGATGGGTGAGTTGCAACACAATGACTCCTCAGACATCTCTAAGCCTGCAGCAGAGGCCCCCTGCCAAACGCAAGAGGGGCCATCTGAGAAACACCACGGGAGGATCACGTGGCAAAGCATCAACTAAAGCCAAGTCGCTGAGCCAGCCATTATGCCACATGTGTTGCCCTGAACACTGACTTTGTTGATTATCCTATCCCACATTGCCATGTTGAAGGCAGTAGTTTGTTGGACTGTGCAATCCCAATTATGTGGGGACTACTCTATTTGTCTCCTTTGCCATCACTGACAGCTCATACACTCACTATGCACAAATTACCTTACATCCATTTTAATTTTAACCCAATCTAATAGGAAGTAAGCACTATGTACATGCCTATGCCTTTGTTTCAGTTCCATGTTTATTTATTTATTTATTTATTTATAAATTTATAAAGCGCCTGGTGACCCGGAGGCATCCCCGCGCTATAGAGCTGTGAATATCCAAAGAGGAGGGGGGACCGGAGGACTATTTGGGGAATAAGAAAGTTTTTAGTTTTTTCCGGAAGAGGGCGTGGCAGGGTTCCAGACGCAAGTGGCGAGGCAGTGCGTTCCAGCCTGAGGAGGCTTTGACCGAAAAGCGACGGCCACCGGTCCGAGCCTTCTTAAATTTAGGGACGATGGCCAAATGCTCGTCGTCCGAGCGCAGTGCCCTAGGGGCTTTGTAGGGGGCGACAAGGTCTTTCAGGGCGGCCGGGCCGGCACCATTATACAGGGCCTCGAAAGAGTCATCACAGTTCATCACAGTATGTACAATGTCAACTCTGATTCCAATGTACCACAATCTCTGATTGTGATGAGACATTGATGAGGTGAAGGAACCTAGAAAGACACAAGAAGATGCCATTTAGTTGTCAGTTGATGCCATTACAGCAAAAACACACCACTAATCAACACTGTACAAGACGCATCACAACCCATCCCCGAAAAGGCCATCTCCCTACCCTACTGTAAGCTCTGCAATAACCTCCCTGACCCCTTCCTGACGTTGCGGACCAAGTGGGAGTCAGATGTGGGTCCCTTAGATGAAGAGGATTGGTGGTCTGCACTAATGTCTCCGAGGGAATCGGCCATATGCCATAGGTTTAGATTGATTCAACTCAAAGTGCTGCACAGAGCATACATGTCTGCTCTTACACTGGCCAGGATTGGCCGACGGCCTGATGCTCTGTGCCTTCGAGGTTGTGGCCTCCCCGGGACCTTCTATCATATATTATGGGATTGCCAAGTGATACAACGGTTCTGGACGACAGCGATACACAAAATGAGTAGTTCCCTGGGAAAACCACTCCCCACATCACCTAGGGACTGTATCCTCAATATATGGGGTCCAAATGACCTAAATGCCCCAGAGTTACAGTGGGCAGCGTTGGGGTTTCTATTGATCAAAAGAGCCGTGGCGATGGGCTGGGGCTCCCCAGATAAACCTTTGGTGGTAGGATGGGTGGCTGCAATGGACCAATGCATGATAGCGGAGAAGACAGTGAATAAAATAAGGGGCTGCCCAAAGATCTGGGACAGGAAGTGGGGCCACTGGAACTCATACCGTGGCGAACTGTGTGACTCCCCGACGACAGAGTTGTCTCTAACCCGTAGTACTTCGGGGTTGGGGGTAGGAACGGGGCGGGTTTAGACTCACCTTTGTTATGATCTGCATGGGCTTTTGTGAAATGGGTGTTGATCCTAGGAGAATGTTTCCACGCCGACGGGGGCCTTGGATGACACGGCCTGGTGGCCGGAACGGGACACGTGGGTTGAATTGAACGCTAACTCAAGTTACTCTGCTGGACTTCACAATTTGATTACCTGTTATAGTTTATAATAAAAACATGTTGTATAGTGATCCTATTTGTGTCTCATGCAGGTGGTGATTTGCTTCTCGTATGGTGTTGTATTATCAAGACGCCGTCCGACCTCTGGGTTGTGGACTAAATGGCTGTGTACTACTGATTAATCCGCCCAATGCCTCACCTTCTACCTGCATGTAAACAGTTGTGCTGTAACATCTATCTTTGACATATCACAATAAAAAAAACAAAAAAAAACAACAAAAAAAACAATGTTGACAGGACATCACGCAGCAGCATGCGGAACATAGGTTGAGACATCCCACCGGCGATGGCCACCGTGTACTGAAATGAACCAGTGGAAAAGAAATGCAGTGCGGCCATAACCTTTACTATTGGTGTCAACGCTGTGGGATATGATCTGTGAGGCCTCAAATGGGGCTCCAACTAAGTACATAGCTCTTGAAGGGTAAGGTGATTCAGACGGAATTTCCTTATGATGTCCTCATCTTCCATATTCCCCAGCATTGGGAAAGGCAGATGCACATTTGGTCATCTCCTATGTATTCTGAAAGAGGACACATGTAAATATGATTCACAGTTGAGATGTGGCAAACATCTTACATAATGATTAACACAGTCCCAACATTGACAGGAACGTCAAATCAGCGCAATGCACAAGTCCCATGCACAGACACTTTGATCTCATGTAGTCATTCATGTGGGCAAGATGTACAAATGACCTACTTTCAAATCAGAATCAGACTATGTGAATGGTATATAGTACACTCCTACATCTTGTCTCATCAGCCCTGGGCGTAGCTGACACAGCACATGTGGCAAACAGCAACAATGTGGAGTTGTAGGTAGCTGCTGCCCCTGCACAACCTTCTTGCTTTAGTCTCACTAAGCACAACATTATTACAAAATGAGCGCAGTGAGGGAACGTGGACAACTATCAAGATAAATACAGCACTGTATACAGTGATATAGGCAGATTATGTGGTCAGTCCATCGAGGCTGTTGTATGAGTTGCCATTTCACACATTGGCATGTTCACAAAAATGAGACTCAATTACACCTCAAATCTGTATACATGCATACAAAGATCAAATTTGACATGTGAGTAAGTACATGCCAATGCATGTAATCATGTTTACTGACATGACATGTGGGCATCATTGAGTTAAATTTCACACTCTCATTTCACTTTACAACCAGATGCAACAATATAGTGTGAATGTATAGTGATCAGTGATGCAATGTGCCAAGTGACAATGCTATAGCACAATGTGTCCATCGGTGTGGTAGGCGTGCTCCGCCACTGCGGTTCCGCTCATTGAACACAATTGAAAGATGCCGGATTGCGGTAGAGACCACCTGGCTCCCGCAGTGTGACACCGCCTATGCGAATGTGATTGCAGCCAATGGCAACCACCATTGAGGTAGTGCAATACATGTTTTAAACTTGCAGTAGGTGTGCACCGCCACTGCGGTCACGGGCATTGGACACAATTGAAAGATGCCGGATTGCGGTAGAGACCACCTGGCCCCGCGGTGTGACACCGATTATGTGAATGTCATTGCAGCCAATGGGAACCGACATCGTGGTAGTGCAGTTCATTTTTGAAACTCGCGGTAGGTGTGCACTGCACGGCGGTCCCAGGCATTGAAAGATACAAACCAGGCTAACCAACTGCATCAGCAGAGTACCACTGAAACAACCCTAGGGGCCTATAAATGTCTGTGAGCGAGCCACATCTGTCACTTGCATTTAGACACTGCTGCCTGCCATTCATCACCACGAACTGCTGCTGTACCTCTACTCTGGACCCAGTCATGGCTTGAACAGAGAACATCAGGGCCCATCCCTTCACCACAGAGGAGATGGAGGCCTTGGTGGACGAAGTCCTTGCCCAGTATGGGCGGCTATATGATGCTCCAGAGGTATTGGTAAGTGTATGAGTAAAAGTTTGAGAGTGCTCTGAATGCTCACATGATGTTACTGTACAGTAGTATGTGCCTGTGAGTGCAAGCCAATGTCCATGCATTCATATTTTGCCAACAGCATGGTTCCTACATGACCTAGGACTCATTGCACTTGAGTATGTGGTGAGGATGGCAACAGACACTGGTAAAGCTCATTTGAAGCCAAAAAACACAAGTTTTGTTCTGAGACTGGGTAATGTAAATGTGTGAGACACTGCCTAGCATGCTGACTTCACGTCAATGCGGTGTATAGTCTTATTTCCACAGATCCCTGACTGCATTGAATGATGTAAAGGCTGATTTGAGTTACTCGAACTCTGAACACATATTCCGTGTCATGTAATATCATAGTTCATTAAGTGTTCATATGCTCATTTGTGACATGTCTAATGTAGATTGGCCAGAGGGAAGTGAATAATGTGTGTACTGCTTTCATATTCACCCTATGGAGATGTGGATATCCTGCACAGGAGTACAAGGCCAGGATCTATCACTATTTGTGCTAAATCACCTCAGACACATCTTCCAAATGTACGATGGACATGTCATCCTTTTGATTCCATAATGTGTACAGTCTTGCATGTCTATGCGCTGTTCCACCATTATGATTGCACATGCATGTGATTTCTGTGTAGGTCCACATGTTTCCCCAGTTTAAAGCCCTCAGTCCTGCCCAGTTAATGCACAATATTTCAAGGCCCCAATACTAAAATGACTTTGATAAACATATGTGTTGACCACCATCCTATTTTTTAAGGAGATATCATAGGCCTGAGGAGTACACAAGAAAGGCCTACACCTTGTGACAAGAGAGTGTGAATGTAAAACCAGTTACGTAATTGTGTCCTCCATGACACTTGTAGATATGCAATGGTGAAGGACATTAAGGGGTGTGTAGTGTAAGACACAGTGAGTCTGACCACTACCCATCAATCACATTGTATCGTATTTCATGCTCACTTGCATAGTGCATCACAGATGAGGCACATTTTCAAGTTGCTTTCTGTGCTGGCACTCTGTATGTGTATGACATGGGCATGTAGTGTTTCCATCATCATATATGTTTACATTGCAATGATATGGCTTGATCAAAGTGTTCTATGTGACATGGTGTATGGACTCTGCTGTCCATTGATGTATCTGTGTGTTGTGTGTTTACATGCTCCTGTACTGTCACACAGTGGTACAGAACACAGTGCTACAAATATACCTCTGCTTGTCTCTCATGCGAACAGCTCAAGATCCATCAATGTAAGGCCATATGGAGGGCCATTGCCCGCAAGGTGCGATCCCTTGGTGTCTCACACCAACGCCATACACACTGCAACAAGAGGTGGGATGACATCTGCCGGCTCAGCAAAAACAACGCAGAAATCACGCTGGTCTCTCGAAGTGGCAGGTTGGCGCGAAGGAACATGACATCACTAATGGCCCGCATACTGGCAGTAACACAGCCAGAGATGGATGGAGTTTTAAGGGCCCACCAGCAGCAAGTTGGGGGTGAGTATTGTGCTAAGTGTGACTTTGCGCATGAGTGAATGCCTGACTCCCAGCCCAGAGCAAGTGCGTAGCCCTGTGATGTCTCTGGTGTGATGCAATGGCTCCTAAGTATCCTCAGTGTTGAGTGCAGAGGGTCTGCATGTGTCCAACATTTAGTTGCTCATGTGGTAATTCAATGAACGTTGTCATAGGAAGTCAGCTTAACATGTTTTCATCTCACATTTTGTGAATGTTGTCTGCAATGATACCTTCCTACACATGAAAAATCTTTCTGTGAAGTGTGTAGCCCAGTACACTTGTCAGGCTTGTGTGTGCTGTGTGTCTACCAGAATAGTGTGCTCATGTGATGCTTTGTAAGTGGCTACGTCAATGCACAAATGTGGACGGAGGGACCAGTGAATTGGTAGAGGTCACACCTGTCCCATGGGTTGTGTTTTTCACAATGATTGAGATGACAGCATCATTGTAAATATCAGCAGCATGGCATCACAGGATGGTATTTCCTGCCACTGTGTCAGCAAGTGCACACAGGTTCTAAAGGGTTAGGTGGTGATGATTGCAGTGATGCATTGGCTGATTAGCATTTGGCAATTGTGCACATGGCCACATGGCTGGAATGGTGAGACTCTGGAATTTAAATGCAATGGTGCAGAACCAGGCTATTGTGAGATGTTTTGGGCACTAGGAATTAACATGGTTGGATGTGATCAGTGGGTAAGCCACATTGTGATGTGACTGAGGTTTTGTACTGTAATTTGAACAGAAGCAAATGTTACCTTGAGTGTCCGTCCTCAGGATATGTGCATTGTGGAGGGGTGTCCATGTGCATCAGTGCATGGTGAAGTTGTAGCTCCTGCTTTTGACCAGTGATTTCTTTTTGGCACATAGATGTGTTATCAATGTCATCAGTCAGGGCAACATAGGGATGTCATATGCCAGACCCTAGGTATTGTCATACATAAGCTGCCCTAATACAGGCCACTCACAACTTCATCTACAGAATGCACTATCATGGCTTGGCTCAATGAAGGCCTGTCAGGCACTTGTAAAGATGTTGGTATGTGACATGTTACAACACATGAAGGCTTTTCATTAAATTCCCATTCTCGTGCTATTGTGCATTGTCTACGTGACTACATTGTTACATGGGGCTTATTTGCGCTTCATTACCCAAAAAGATGTATCCTTGTGACATATCCTGCAGTGTGAGTGTCAGAGACATCAAGTGGCAGTGAACAGTAGTGAGCATCTTGTTAGTGTGCATTTAGAGATGTGTGCTGTGCACATAAAATAAATTGTAAAATGTCTACACAGCTGACACCAATGTGCAACTGTAGTTTTGCTTCAGTGCCCAACACAGTGGATTTCAGGAAGTAATATCACTTGCAAATTTATATATTTTACTTTGTATCAGTGGTGTTCCATGAAATATACTTCAAATGTGACTGAGACAACATGTTTGGATGTGTAGCTATCTTACCTACAGGCACATAGGTGTGCCTACAGACTATTCTATGTGATCTTTAAATGTAGGTACATGCACAGCTATTTGGCTGTGTCAACGCAACATGGAGCATGACTATCAACTAAGCATGCTTCCATGCATTAGCTGATGATTGCCTACATTTGGCATATGCTGAAAGTACATGGAGTAGTTAAACATTGGAGTTTCAGTCACAGGATTTGAGTTTGTATTGCATATAATGTTTATGAGTATGGCACTATACTGAACCTATGTCTCTGTCTCTTGCAGCATCTACCAAGGGCAGTGAAGGACAGGGGCCTGACACTGTTGGGGAAGCTACTGGCACAACTGCTACACAGCAGTTCTGTGACACTAATGGGAACAGCGCCTCGGGGAAGCAGGAGTGCCCTTGAGGATTCCCACCCGGAAATATCAACCTCCACATCTTCCCAGTCCAGTGGTGACTCCTCAATGTTGTCGGGCACAGGAATGTCAAGATTTGCATCTTATTCTGCCACACCTCGCCGTGTCCACCCTCCCAGATGCTTCTACAAGTGCTATCGGTGCCCGCAGCCCTAAGAAGGGTAGACTCTCCTTGAACCCAGGCTCTGCTACCCCTGCCATAGTCTCCCCTCCTGCCCTCAGTGTGGAGGCCATAGAAATTTTGCAGCAGCTGTGTGTAGGACAGACTGATCTCCTGAACGCCCTCCAGGATCATGGCAACAAGTTGTCATAGGTTGTTGCGTTCATGGTATTCATTCGGACATGGATGGCCTACACCGAACTGTCCAGTCTTTGTCCTTCACAGTGATGGCAGCCATTCAGCAGTCCCAAGCTCCCAGTCCAGCTCCTGTCCCTTCCGCAACCACCCTGCTAGTGCCCCCACCTGACCACAGCACACACACACCAGAGCCCTCAGGCACCCAGTCATCCACACGCAGCACACAACACCAGCTCTCTAAGCAAACCACACACCATACACATCACCACAACACACAAAGAGCACACATGACCGCAAGAAAAAAAGCCCATCACAGGACACTCAGGGACATAAGGGAAAAAAGCATGCATCCACATTACATTCCTCTAAATCATCACCATCCAAGGGCACTCCCATCCCCCACCTCATCCCAAAGACACATAAACACTTGCAATGTCTGCAGTGAACCTGTTGCCTGCCATAACTAAGGTCAAACACATTCAGAAGGCAGTTTCACCCAAAACCTGGACTCCCACCCACACCCCTGTGAAGCAGGGACAAGAGAGCAAAGTTGGGAATGTAGCTCCACAACAGGAGATGCAGCGGAACAGGCAACCCGCCCCCAGCGTACCACCAGGTCCAGCGAATCCCCCTGGGAAGAGCCAAAACCATGTGCTACACCTTCAGGGAAGGGGGAGGCTGTTGTGCCCACCTCACTTCTCACTCATGACAAGACACTTGTGGGATATTGGATCTCAAAACAATTGAGACCCAGCCCTCAACATTCACCATCAGCCACTGAGCCTCCACACAGCATGCCTCTACCTCCCCTTGCCAACACACCACCCAGTCCTCCAACTGGCCCAGACAATCAGCCCCCACCCAGATCAACTTCAACCCAAAGTTGAAGCTAAGTCCCCCTTCCCACCCCATTTCTTCCTAGGCGGTGCCTGGACTGCCCATTCGAGGCACCTATCCTGCGGTGATTCCCATGGCAACGGACTGTGTTACATATTTGTTGTACACGTTTTCATGCACAAATGTGTGATTTTGATATTTGGACTGGCCAATGGCCTTGATGTTTTACACTTTTGATGCCTATATAGAGTTTATGCAATAAAGACTGTTGCTCATGTTCTGGGTTTTGTAGCTGCCCTTGCTAATGAGGCAGTGCAAAGTATGTGTATATGTTCGTCTGTTACATGCTCAGTATGCCACATTCACATTAGCGTTGGCTTGATTTTCTTTTGCAGAGGTTGCCAGAGGTTCCAGATACTTTTGTGGCTCTTGACTCAGAGGCTTGAGGGTACAATGATGCTTGTCTGTGATGGTCTACTCTTGTCCTAATCTTTCTATTGTCGGGTCTCTAGTTTTGTACACATGTCATATTTGGATGCTGTACCACAACAGCAGAACATTCTATTCACATGATAACTTGCGAGGTGGACAGGGTCCGTCACATCTGTGGAATCTATCTTGATGTGTACACAGCAGTGTAAATTTGTAGTCATCTTGTGTAGGCCTGGCATCATAGTCACATGGGTACATTGAGTAGTCATACAGTGTGTTTGTCCTGTCATTAGCTGAAGTGTTGATGTGTATGTGCCCTTGAACATGACTCCTATACACATGTATGATCCAGTTGATGAGTGTCTGTTTGTTTACATGATCAGACACCTACTGTAGATTGTGGACACATGTAGGAGTTGTTTGTTGAGCAATGTGCAGTGTGTCGGTATGACCTTGCAGTCCTGGTTTATACCTTCTTGTTGTCGACGTCTTTTGTGAGTATGCAGAGTGTGTCACTGCAATGTCTGAGTTGTGGTTTTATGATCAGCCATGGCTCTTGCTTAAATTTGTGCTCACTCTGGCTGGCTCAGGCATGCTAACATTATAAGCGACTTTTCACGTACATTGATGTCATTTTACACTTTACTTTGACCACTATGTGGTATTAAGAGTTATACGAGCCCCAAGAGGAGCTTTTGATGCCTACACATTGTGAGTTACTCCTCTATGTGTTTTTTCTCTTTACACTCCTCACCTGGGCAATTCTAATGTGCACACCACTTCAGTCTAATATCTTCCACCCCATGCCTTGCCAGTGTTTGACGCTCCACGCCACTTCATAGTGTGACACTATACTGTGGGAGAATGATCTGTGTCCAAAACCAATGTGCCCCTAAGGACTGTTTCACAATTTGTAATGTGCTATTTTCCTCTACTTGATTGCAGTCTTGGTTGCTCAGGTACAGTGTAGATGATTTTCCAGCACAGTCCTCTAGTCATGTTCCATGTGTCTGTGTTTTCCTGAGTTGTGCAGCAGTAGTTGATAGCTAAAGTGTATATCTGTTTGCTGAGGTACGGCTACCCATCCTGAGTGTGATGTGATCTGTGTGCTGTGATGATTTGTGATGTTAAAGTTCATGGTGGAGCACTCAGATATGTATGATACTAGTTTTGGTAGTGTTAACACACTGCTTACTATGCATGCACTGCTGTCAGTGGATGTTGCATTGTCCTTGCCAGGTGTGAGTTCCCTGATGTCCAGCTGAGTTTGCTATGTAATGTTTTTGTATGTGCATATTTTGCGTATTTGTTGTCGAGGGATGCAGTCTTTGGCATGTGTTGGCTCTTTCTACTGACAGGTCCATGTGTGTGTAATGTTTTTTTTAGCATGGCATTGGGTGTGAGGAGTTTGTGTATTGTAATGCATTCAGATGTGTGTTGAATTTGTAGTGTGCATTTCTTGTGTGAATGTCACTTGCAGCAATGTGGAGTCTTGTTCATTAGCTTGTTTTGAGTGCACAATTGTGCTATGGCCTACTATATTTGTACAGTCACTTGTCAGGATTGTGCATGTGCATGCATGTGCTACACATTGACACCATGCTTACTTTGTAACTGGTGGAGTGTCTATGTCTGTGTTTGCAGATTTGTCTGGTTGCACACAGTTTATGTTTATGATTGACATTTGTTCATGTATTTTTTGATTGGTTTGGATGATGGTGTCTGTGCAGTTGGCCAGAGTAGAAATGTTATCTATTTTGGTACTGTCTAGGATCACATTGCCTATCCACTGTTTGCCTACAGATGGCTGAGCTTGTTGGACTTCTTTTGATGTGGTTTGTGATACATGTGTTTGACAATTGGTTTGGGGTTCAGCATCGGTTCAGAAATCCCTGAGTGGGATTCTGACATTTGTAGATACACACCAGGGTGTGGCATTGGTTATCAGGAAACTCACAGGACCTTATTTACAACTTTAGCTGTACTTCTAGCAGGTGTTGAGTAGTGAAGGTGGGAGATAGGTAGATGAGGGGTATGTGTGAAGGTCATGCTTGGATTTGCCATTCAGGGTGTGTCAACGTGAGCCATGAGTGTTGTGCTGGTGGCATACATGTGTCAAGATAGTTGACACAGATGAAGGGCTGGTCACTGTATGGCTTATGATAGTTCATATCACCCTGGGCAAAAGCATTGCTTGCATTGCTGTATCACAGGGATATTGCACTGATGTTACTTTCATTCAATTTCAATCACTGTGCCACCCATGGTATACACCTGTTACAACGCAACTTTTACAACTACCTACCATTACAACGCAACTTTTACAACGCATAGCATTACAACGCATTGCGCTGGGGGGCGCTCTAGGATAGGGAATAAGTATAATTTACTATCCAACACCTTCCCTAGTGTCCACGGGGACTGGAGTTGGAATAGTAAATTATACTTACCACTATCCAGCACCTCTAAGCGCTATGCGTTGTAATGGTATGCGTTGTAATGGTCGCGTTGTAATGGTAGGTAGTTGTAATGGTATGCGTTGTAACGTCATACATCCCCACCCATGTATGATTTGATGGCCTAAGTGTAGTGTGATATGTGGTACCTCTTGCATGTCATGTACAAATGGTAACTGTAATTTCTCCATGCTTCTCATGCACTGTGGACTCCACTTTAGGCTAGTTTAGTTATTATGATACAATGCTGTTGACTTATGTTATGAGTATGAGGCTAAGGTTAAGTGTGTGAGTTGTCTGAAGGACTTAGCATGCAGTGTGAACAGTTCCAAGGTTGTTAATCTGCACAGTTACTCTTCATTTCTTCAATTAGTCACTTTAATTCACATGAGTGGAAGGCAGGTGTGAGGAGGATGAAGGTTGTCATGAGTCTCAGGTCAGAGTGTCCTGCTGTCAAGATAGGCTCTTCCTGACACTTTGGCATTCATTAACTACTTTGTAGTTGGTGCTACCTTTGTTGAGGTAGAGTAATGGTGTGTAGGTGTTCTGTGAGTTGGCAGTGTAGTCAGTGATGTTGATGTACTGGACATACCCACATGGTGTCAGTTATTAAGGCAGTGCACTTGTGAGTCAAATGCACAGTGGTGCTTACTTTTAGTTTGTTGTTTGAGTCAGGAATTTTTGTGTGTGTTGCATGGTATGGGCTGTCATTGTATGATATGGTCTGCCATGGTATGGGATGGGCCTATCAATATCGGCTTGGGGGTTGTGGTGATCTGTGATTATGTGGCAGTGGTGTCTAATATGATGTGTCATCTACTTTGGCTCACTGACTCATTCCAACACCTTGTTGGACTACTGTGAAATACACATACACACCCTGCCTGCTCTGCCCTCCTCTGTTCCACGTTGAATTTGGACTGACCCTTATTTGTGTGCAAATATGACTATTGTCATTTTGGAGGGACTCTTGCCTCACCCCACACTCATGTTACTATACAATTGGTGCTGATCTTAATGAGATGTCACTGTAGACGGTGTCCCTGCGCATGACTTTTTGCTGCAGATATGTGGTGCTACTTTATTTTGTCCAAAACGCAAGCCGGGCTGCAGAAAGCCCTGTTACGTTTTGAGACAATCTGCAATGAACATGAGTTATTGGTAAATGTGGATAAGACTACATTTATGGTGTTACATAACCATAAAGTTCAATAAGGCAAGGGTGGTCATGAATAAAGAGTCTTTAGAACAAACTGATTTGTTTACCTATCTTGGACTAAATATCAATCGTAAGCTAGATTGGAAGCCCCAAATAGAAACAATGGCGCTCAAACACTCAGATAGCAGGGGTGATTTTGAAAGAACAACGGGCCAATTACGATGGCGGGCGGACAAAGTCCGCCTGCCATCACACCTCCTAAAGGGCCTGCCCGCAATAGTTGTGGTGGTCCCACCAATTCAATTTTGATGCGCCTGCCAGTGTGGCGGGCGCATCCTGTATATTTTACATTGTGGCGGGCGGTGCTGCTAGCAGCACCCTCCACAATGTAAAATAAACATGTTGTGCTTTTACATGCACAACGTGACAGGCACCGCACGGTGCCTGCCACATTGTACATGTAAAAGCAGGGGGGTAACATAGGTACTCCCCATGTGCACCCCACACCCTGGGGGCCCGCGACGGGCCCCCAACAGCAGGAACCGCCGGCCTTTCCATGGCGGCAATGCAGCATTGGAAAGGCTGCTCTGAGCCCACATCATAATATGGATGGCGGTGTCTGGAAGACACCGCCACCATATTAAACCCCTTTTTCCGCCGGTCGACTTGTCGGCCGGCGGAAAAGCAGCAGACGGTCTTTCCGTCTGTCGCTGAGCCTTTTCTATTCCCACCGCCATCCTAATTTGGAGGTGGGAATAATCAGGACGATGGCGGGAAATCTGCAAGCGCTAGCCCGGCGGTCGTGGATTTCCCGCCATCGTAATCGGCCCCATAGGCTTTCCCAGACAAAGCCTGTTGGCCCTGCACTTAAGATTTACCATGTTAAGGTTATGGCATCCATTCTGTATGGGGCAGAACTGTAAGGGTTCGAAAATCTGTCCTCATTAGCTCAGGCCCAGAAAAGCTTCCTGAGAGGTTTGGTTGGTCTCCCCCAGAGTACTCCTCTGACTCCTTTATATTTTGATTTGGGGAGCCATTCGCTGACAGAGGTTGCTAGGTTTAAACCATTGGCCTACTGGAGAAGGCTTTGGTCTACTCCGGAACTAGCCCATTATGCCTCAACTCTTATGGACATCAGAGGACTCGACACTTCTCATAAGATCAGATGGTTACAATAGTTCAAAAGATCCCTGGTGGACATGGGCATGAGGCATCTCTGGGAAGATCCAGCACATAATACTTTTCCTTCTAAAAAAGTATTTAAAGGCGCATACTGGTCTATGAATAGATCTGGTATTTTCAGTCAATCCAGGTCTCCTTCATTGACCAATACCTTCCTGAACCATAAGTTGGACCCATTATATGAAGAATTCTGAGATTTTATAACTAAGCCCATTGATAGAAAACGTTATTATTAGTTCCGGATAGGAACGTTGCCAACCAACGTTTTCACCAAGATCTGGAACCTTTTCCAAGATAGTAAATGCCAATTCTGTCAGAGCAAGGATTAAACAATCCCCCACATATTTTTTGCTTGCCCAGCATATTGTTCGCCACAGAGAAAATGGCTTAAACCAATTTTTCAGAACTTTGGTACTAGGTCATGTGATTCCGTGCTAAGAATACTTAAGACTAGCACCCAAGAGGCAATTGTGATAGCCATAGCGAAGTTCTTGGGGTGGGCCTGGAGAATAAGACAAAAGGCCGAAAAACAAGCAGAGTGCGACAATGTTTACTAACGCTCTGTCTTCTGCTTAGTTTCATGGTATTGTTACACACTGTTTTATATATATTTATACATTTATAATTTCTGCATATCTGTATTGGGGCCTGATGGTGTAGATCATTACATGAATTGTTTCTTTTTCAGCCTATATTTTAAAAACTTTTGTAGGG